>NW_027445467.1:0-154927 GCF_035582795.1 Mycteria americana | reverse complement strand
TGGACGTTTCCAATTTGGCAGCCGGGCTCTGCCAGAGAGAGATACAGAGTGTTGCCCCATTAGGAAGCAATGCTTTAGCAGAGCGCGAATGTCTGTGTGGCAGCGAATGCAGTTCCAAGGGACAGTGAAAACCAGCTAGAGCTTTCAGTGCTGGCAGCTTTCCTGTGGGCGCAATGTCTGGACGTTTCCAATTTGGCAGCCGGGCTCTGCCAGAGAGAGATACAGAGTGTTGCCCCATTAGGAAGCAATGCTTTAGCAGAGCGCGAATGTCTGTGTGGCAGCGAATGCAGTTCCAAGGGACAGTGAAAACCAGCTAGAGCTTTCAGTGCTGGCAGCTTTCCTGTGGGCGCAATCTCTGGACGTTTCCAATTTGGCAGCCGGGCTCTGCCAGAGAGAGATACAGAGTGTTGCCCCATTACGAAGCAATGCTTTAGCAGAGCGCGAATGTCTGTGTGGCAGCGAATGCAGTTCCAAGGGACAGTGAAAACCAGCTAGAGCTTTCAGTGCTGGCAGCTTTCCTGTGGGCGCAATCTCTGGACGTTTCCAATTTGGCAGCCGGGCTCTGCCAGAGAGAGATACAGAGTGTTGCCCCATTACGAAGCAATGCTTTAGCAGAGCGCGAATGTCTGTGTGGCAGCGAATGCAGTTCCAAGGGACAGTGAAAACCAGCTAGAGCTTTCAGTGCTGGCAGCTTTCCTGTGGGCGCAATCTCTGGACGTTTCCAATTTGGCAGCCGGGCTCTGCCAGAGAGAGATACAGAGTGTTGCCCCATTAGGAAGCAATGCTTTAGCAGAGCGCGAATGTCTGTGTGGCAGCGAATGCAGTTCCAAGGGACAGTGAAAACCAGCTAGAGCTTTCAGTGCTGGCAGCTTTCCTGTGGGCGCAATGTCTGGACGTTTCCAATTTGGCAGCCGGGCTCTGCCAGACAGAGATACAGAGTGTTGCCCCATTACGAAGCAATGCTTTAGCAGAGCGCGAATGTCTGTGTGGCAGCGAATGCAGTTCCAAGGGACAGTGAAAACCAGCTAGAGCTTTCAGTGCTGGCAGCTTTCCTGTGGGCGCAATCTCTGGACGTTTCCAATTTGGCAGCCGGGCTCTGCCAGAGAGAGATACAGAGTGTTGCCCCATTACGAAGCAATGCTTTAGCAGAGCGCGAATGTCTGTGTGGCAGCGAATGCAGTTCCAAGGGACAGTGAAAACCAGCTAGAGCTTTCAGTGCTGGCAGCTTTCCTGTGGGCGCAATCTCTGGACGTTTCCAATTTGGCAGCCGGGCTCTGCCAGAGAGAGATACAGAGTGTTGCCCCATTAGGAAGCAATGCTTTAGCAGAGCGCGAATGTCTGTGTGGCAGCGAATGCAGTTCCAAGGGACAGTGAAAACCAGCTAGAGCTTTCAGTGCTGGCAGCTTTCCTGTGGGCGCAATCTCTGGACGTTTCCAATTTGGCAGCCGGGCTCTGCCAGAGAGAGATACAGAGTGTTGCCCCATTAGGAAGCAATGCTTTAGCAGAGCGCGAATGTCTGTGTGGCAGCGAATGCAGTTCCAAGGGACAGTGAAAACCAGCTAGAGCTTTCAGTGCTGGCAGCTTTCCTGTGGGCGCAATCTCTGGACGTTTCCAATTTGGCAGCCGGGCTCTGCCAGAGAGAGATACAGAGTGTTGCCCCATTACGAAGCAATGCTTTAGCAGAGCGCGAATGTCTGTGTGGCAGCGAATGCAGTTCCAAGGGACAGTGAAAACCAGCTAGAGCTTTCAGTGCTGGCAGCTTTCCTGTGGGCGCAATGTCTGGACGTTTCCAATTTGGCAGCCGGGCTCTGCCAGAGAGAGATACAGAGTGTTGCCCCATTAGGAAGCAATGCTTTAGCAGAGCGCGAATGTCTGTGTGGCAGCGAATGCAGTTCCAAGGGACAGTGAAAACCAGCTAGAGCTTTCAGTGCTGGCAGCTTTCCTGTGGGCGCAATGTCTGGACGTTTCCAATTTGGCAGCCGGGCTCTGCCAGAGAGAGATACAGAGTGTTGCCCCATTAGGAAGCAATGCTTTAGCAGAGCGCGAATGTCTGTGTGGCAGCGAATGCAGTTCCAAGGGACAGTGAAAACCAGCTAGAGCTTTCAGTGCTGGCAGCTTTCCTGTGGGCGCAATGTCTGGACGTTTCCAATTTGGCAGCCGGGCTCTGCCAGAGAGAGATACAGAGTGTTGCCCCATTAGGAAGCAATGCTTTAGCAGAGCGCGAATGTCTGTGTGGCAGCGAATGCAGTTCCAAGGGACAGTGAAAACCAGCTAGAGCTTTCAGTGCTGGCAGCTTTCCTGTGGGCGCAATGTCTGGACGTTTCGAATTTCACTGCCGGGCACTGGGAGAAAGTCATAGAGAGTGTTGCCCCATTAGGAAGCAATGCTTTAGCAGAGCGCGAATGTCTGTGTGGCAGCGAATGCAGTTCCAAGGGACAGTGAAAACCAGCTAGAGCTTTCAGTGCTGGCAGCTTTCCTGTGGGCGCAATGTCTGGACGTTTCCAATTTGGCAGCCGGGCTCTGCCAGAGAGAGATACAGAGTGTTGCCCCATTACGAAGCAATGCTTTAGCAGAGCGCGAATGTCTGTGTGGCAGCGAATGCAGTTCCAAGGGACAGTGAAAACCAGCTAGAGCTTTCAGTGCTGGCAGCTTTCCTGTGGGCGCAATGTCTGGACGTTTCCAATTTGGCAGCCGGGCTCTGCCAGAGAGTGATACAGAGTGTTGCCCCATTAGGAAGCAATGCTTTAGCAGAGCGCGAATGTCTGTGTGGCAGCGAATGCAGTTCCAAGGGACAGTGAAAACCAGCTAGAGCTTTCAGTGCTGGCAGCTTTCCTGTGGGCGCAATCTCTGGACGTTTCCAATTTGGCAGCCGGGCTCTGCCAGAGAGAGATACAGAGTGTTGCCCCATTACGAAGCAATGCTTTAGCAGAGCGCGAATGTCTGTGTGGCAGCGAATGCAGTTCCAAGGGACAGTGAAAACCAGCTAGAGCTTTCAGTGCTGGCAGCTTTCCTGTGGGCGCAATGTCTGGACGTTTCCAATTTGGCAGCCGGGCTCTGCCAGAGAGAGATACAGAGTGTTGCCCCATTACGAAGCAATGCTTTAGCAGAGCGCGAATGTCTGTGTGGCAGCGAATGCAGTTCCAAGGGACAGTGAAAACCAGCTAGAGCTTTCAGTGCTGGCAGCTTTCCTGTGGGCGCAATCTCTGGACGTTTCCAATTTGGCAGCCGGGCTCTGCCAGAGAGAGATACAGAGTGTTGCCCCATTAGGAAGCAATGCTTTAGCAGAGCGCGAATGTCTGTGTGGCAGCGAATGCAGTTCCAAGGGACAGTGAAAACCAGCTAGAGCTTTCAGTGCTGGCAGCTTTCCTGTGGGCGCAATCTCTGGACGTTTCCAATTTGGCAGCCGGGCTCTGCCAGAGAGAGATACAGAGTGTTGCCCCATTAGGAAGCAATGCTTTAGCAGAGCGCGAATGTCTGTGTGGCAGCGAATGCAGTTCCAAGGGACAGTGAAAACCAGCTAGAGCTTTCAGTGCTGGCAGCTTTCCTGTGGGCGCAATCTCTGGACGTTTCCAATTTGGCAGCCGGGCTCTGCCAGAGAGAGATACAGAGTGTTGCCCCATTAGGAAGCAATGCTTTAGCAGAGCGCGAATGTCTGTGTGGCAGCGAATGCAGTTCCAAGGGACAGTGAAAACCAGCTAGAGCTTTCAGTGCTGGCAGCTTTCCTGTGGGTGCAATCTCTGGACGTTTCCAATTTGGCAGCCGGGCTCTGCCAGAGAGAGATACAGAGTGTTGCCCCATTAGGAAGCAATGCTTTAGCAGAGAGCGAATGTCTGTGTGGCAGCGAATGCAGTTCCAAGGGACAGTGAAAACCAGCTAGAGCTTTCAGTGCTGGCAGCTTTCCTGTGGGCGCAATGTCTGGACGTTTCCAATTTGGCAGCCGGGCTCTGCCAGAGAGAGATACAGAGTGTTGCCCCATTAGGAAGCAATGCTTTAGCAGAGCGCGAATGTCTGTGTGGCAGCGAATGCAGTTCCAAGGGACAGTGAAAACCAGCTAGAGCTTTCAGTGCTGGCAGCTTTCCTGTGGGCGCAATCTCTGGACGTTTCCAATTTGGCAGCCGGGCTCTGCCAGAGAGAGATACAGAGTGTTGCCCCATTAGGAAGCAATGCTTTAGCAGAGCGCGAATGTCTGTGTGGCAGCGAATGCAGTTCCAAGGGACAGTGAAAACCAGCTAGAGCTTTCAGTGCTGGCAGCTTTCCTGTGGGCGCAATCTCTGGACGTTTCCAATTTGGCAGCCGGGCTCTGCCAGAGAGAGATACAGAGTGTTGCCCCATTAGGAAGCAATGCTTTAGCAGAGCGCGAATGTCTGTGTGGCAGCGAATGCAGTTCCAAGGGACAGTGAAAACCAGCTAGAGCTTTCAGTGCTGGCAGCTTTCCTGTGGGCGCAATCTCTGGACGTTTCCAATTTGGCAGCCGGGCTCTGCCAGAGAGAGATACAGAGTGTTGCCCCATTAGGAAGCAATGCTTTAGCAGAGCGCGAATGTCTGTGTGGCAGCGAATGCAGTTCCAAGGGACAGTGAAAACCAGCTAGAGCTTTCAGTGCTGGCAGCTTTCCTGTGGGCGCAATGTCTGGACGTTTCCAATTTGGCAGCCGGGCTCTGCCAGAGAGAGATACAGAGTGTTGCCCCATTACGAAGCAATGCTTTAGCAGAGCGCGAATGTCTGTGTGGCAGCGAATGCAGTTCCAAGGGACAGTGAAAACCAGCTAGAGCTTTCATTGCTGGCAGCTTTCCTGTGGGCGCAATCTCTGGACGTTTCCAATTTGGCAGCCGGGCTCTGCCAGAGAGAGATACAGAGTGTTGCCCCATTACGAAGCAATGCTTTAGCAGAGCGCGAATGTCTGTGTGGCAGCGAATGCAGTTCCAAGGGACAGTGAAAACCAGCTAGAGCTTTCAGTGCTGGCAGCTTTCCTGTGGGCGCAATGTCTGGACGTTTCCAATTTGGCAGCCGGGCTCTGCCAGAGAGAGATACAGAGTGTTGCCCCATTACGAAGCAATGCTTTAGCAGAGCGCGAATGTCTGTGTGGCAGCGAATGCAGTTCCAAGGGACAGTGAAAACCAGCTAGAGCTTTCAGTGCTGGCAGCTTTCCTGTGGGCGCAATCTCTGGACGTTTCCAATTTGGCAGCCGGGCTCTGCCAGAGAGAGATACAGAGTGTTGCCCCATTACGAAGCAATGCTTTAGCAGAGCGCGAATGTCTGTGTGGCAGCGAATGCAGTTCCAAGGGACAGTGAAAACCAGCTAGAGCTTTCAGTGCTGGCAGCTTTCCTGTGGGCGCAATGTCTGGACGTTTCCAATTTGGCAGCCGGGCTCTGCCAGAGAGAGATACAGAGTGTTGCCCCATTAGGAAGCAATGCTTTAGCAGAGCGCGAATGTCTGTGTGGCAGCGAATGCAGTTCCAAGGGACAGTGAAAACCAGCTAGAGCTTTCAGTGCTGGCAGCTTTCCTGTGGGCGCAATCTCTGGACGTTTCCAATTTGGCAGCCGGGCTCTGCCAGAGAGAGATACAGAGTGTTGCCCCATTAGGAAGCAATGCTTTAGCAGAGCGCGAATGTCTGTGTGGCAGCGAATGCAGTTCCAAGGGACAGTGAAAACCAGCTAGAGCTTTCAGTGCTGGCAGCTTTCCTGTGGGCGCAATGTCTGGACGTTTCCAATTTGGCAGCCGGGCTCTGCCAGAGAGAGATACAGAGTGTTGCCCCATTAGGAAGCAATGCTTTAGCAGAGCGCGAATGTCTGTGTGGCAGCGAATGCAGTTCCAAGGGACAGTGAAAACCAGCTACAGCTTTCAGTGCTGGCAGCTTTCCTGTGGGCGCAGTGTCTGGACGTTTCGAATTTCACTGCCGGGCACTGGGAGAAAGTCATAGAGAGTGTTGCCCCATTAGGAAGCAATGCTTTAGCAGAGCGCGAATGTCTGTGTGGCAGCGAATGCAGTTCCAAGGGACAGTGAAAACCAGCTAGAGCTTTCAGTGCTGGCAGCTTTCCTGTGGGCGCAATGTCTGGACGTTTCCAATTTGGCAGCCGGGCTCTGCCAGAGAGAGATACAGAGTGTTGCCCCATTACGAAGCAATGCTTTAGCAGAGCGCGAATGTCTGTGTGGCAGCGAATGCAGTTCCAAGGGACAGTGAAAACCAGCTAGAGCTTTCAGTGCTGGCAGCTTTCCTGTGGGCGCAATGTCTGGACGTTTCCAATTTGGCAGCCGGGCTCTGCCAGAGAGTGATACAGAGTGTTGCCCCATTAGGAAGCAATGCTTTAGCAGAGCGCGAATGTCTGTGTGGCAGCGAATGCAGTTCCAAGGGACAGTGAAAACCAGCTAGAGCTTTCAGTGCTGGCAGCTTTCCTGTGGGCGCAATCTCTGGACGTTTCCAATTTGGCAGCCGGGCTCTGCCAGAGAGAGATACAGAGTGTTGCCCCATTACGAAGCAATGCTTTAGCAGAGCGCGAATGTCTGTGTGGCAGCGAATGCAGTTCCAAGGGACAGTGAAAACCAGCTAGAGCTTTCAGTGCTGGCAGCTTTCCTGTGGGCGCAATGTCTGGACGTTTCCAATTTGGCAGCCGGGCTCTGCCAGAGAGAGATACAGAGTGTTGCCCCATTACGAAGCAATGCTTTAGCAGAGCGCGAGTGTCTGTGTGGCAGCGAATGCAGTTCCAAGGGACAGTGAAAACCAGCTAGAGCTTTCAGTGCTGGCAGCTTTCCTGTGGGCGCAATGTCTGGACGTTTCCAATTTGGCAGCCGGGCTCTGCCAGAGAGAGATACAGAGTGTTGCCCCATTACGAAGCAATGCTTTAGCAGAGCGCGAATGTCTGTGTGGCAGCGAATGCAGTTCCAAGGGACAGTGAAAACCAGCTAGAGCTTTCAGTGCTGGCAGCTTTCCTGTGGGCGCAATCTCTGGACGTTTCCAATTTGGCAGCCGGGCTCTGCCAGAGAGAGATACAGAGTGTTGCCCCATTAGGAAGCAATGCTTTAGCAGAGCGCGAATGTCTGTGTGGCAGCGAATGCAGTTCCAAGGGACAGTGAAAACCAGCTAGAGCTTTCAGTGCTGGCAGCTTTCCTGTGGGCGCAATCTCTGGACGTTTCCAATTTGGCAGCCGGGCTCTGCCAGAGAGAGATACAGAGTGTTGCCCCATTACGAAGCAATGCTTTAGCAGAGCGCGAATGTCTGTGTGGCAGCGAATGCAGTTCCAAGGGACAGTGAAAACCAGCTAGAGCTTTCAGTGCTGGCAGCTTTCCTGTGGGCGCAATGTCTGGACGTTTCCAATTTGGCAGCCGGGCTCTGCCAGAGAGAGATACAGAGTGTTGCCCCATTACGAAGCAATGCTTTAGCAGAGCGCGAATGTCTGTGTGGCAGCGAATGCAGTTCCAAGGGACAGTGAAAACCAGCTAGAGCTTTCAGTGCTGGCAGCTTTCCTGTGGGCGCAATCTCTGGACGTTTCCAATTTGGCAGCCGGGCTCTGCCAGAGAGAGATACAGAGTGTTGCCCCATTACGAAGCAATGCTTTAGCAGAGCGCGAATGTCTGTGTGGCAGCGAATGCAGTTCCAAGGGACAGTGAAAACCAGCTAGAGCTTTCAGTGCTGGCAGCTTTCCTGTGGGCGCAATGTCTGGACGTTTCCAATTTGGCAGCCGGGCTCTGCCAGAGAGAGATACAGAGTGTTGCCCCATTAGGAAGCAATGCTTTAGCAGAGCGCGAATGTCTGTGTGGCAGCGAATGCAGTTCCAAGGGACAGTGAAAACCAGCTAGAGCTTTCAGTGCTGGCAGCTTTCCTGTGGGCGCAATCTCTGGACGTTTCCAATTTGGCAGCCGGGCTCTGCCAGAGAGAGATACAGAGTGTTGCCCCATTAGGAAGCAATGCTTTAGCAGAGCGCGAATGTCTGTGTGGCAGCGAATGCAGTTCCAAGGGACAGTGAAAACCAGCTAGAGCTTTCAGTGCTGGCAGCTTTCCTGTGGGCGCAATCTCTGGACGTTTCCAATTTGGCAGCCGGGCTCTGCCAGAGAGAGATACAGAGTGTTGCCCCATTAGGAAGCAATGCTTTAGCAGAGCGCGAATGTCTGTGTGGCAGCGAATGCAGTTCCAAGGGACAGTGAAAACCAGCTAGAGCTTTCAGTGCTGGCAGCTTTCCTGTGGGCGCAATGTCTGGACGTTTCCAATTTGGCAGCCGGGCTCTGCCAGAGAGAGATACAGAGTGTTGCCCCATTAGGAAGCAATGCTTTAGCAGAGCGCGAATGTCTGTGTGGCAGCGAATGCAGTTCCAAGGGACAGTGAAAACCAGCTACAGCTTTCAGTGCTGGCAGCTTTCCTGTGGGCGCAATGTCTGGACGTTTCGAATTTCACTGCCGGGCACTGGGAGAAAGTCATAGAGAGTGTTGCCCCATTAGGAAGCAATGCTTTAGCAGAGCGCGAATGTCTGTGTGGCAGCGAATGCAGTTCCAAGGGACAGTGAAAACCAGCTAGAGCTTTCAGTGCTGGCAGCTTTCCTGTGGGCGCAATGTCTGGACGTTTCCAATTTGGCAGCCGGGCTCTGCCAGAGAGAGATACAGAGTGTTGCCCCATTACGAAGCAATGCTTTAGCAGAGCGCGAATGTCTGTGTGGCAGCGAATGCAGTTCCAAGGGACAGTGAAAACCAGCTAGAGCTTTCAGTGCTGGCAGCTTTCCTGTGGGCGCAATGTCTGGACGTTTCCAATTTGGCAGCCGGGCTCTGCCAGAGAGTGATACAGAGTGTTGCCCCATTAGGAAGCAATGCTTTAGCAGAGCGCGAATGTCTGTGTGGCAGCGAATGCAGTTCCAAGGGACAGTGAAAACCAGCTAGAGCTTTCAGTGCTGGCAGCTTTCCTGTGGGCGCAATCTCTGGACGTTTCCAATTTGGCAGCCGGGCTCTGCCAGAGAGAGATACAGAGTGTTGCCCCATTACGAAGCAATGCTTTAGCAGAGCGCGAATGTCTGTGTGGCAGCGAATGCAGTTCCAAGGGACAGTGAAAACCAGCTAGAGCTTTCAGTGCTGGCAGCTTTCCTGTGGGCGCAATGTCTGGACGTTTCCAATTTGGCAGCCGGGCTCTGCCAGAGAGTGATACAGAGTGTTGCCCCATTAGGAAGCAATGCTTTAGCAGAGCGCGAATGTCTGTGTGGCAGCGAATGCAGTTCCAAGGGACAGTGAAAACCAGCTAGAGCTTTCAGTGCTGGCAGCTTTCCTGTGGGCGCAATCTCTGGACGTTTCCAATTTGGCAGCCGGGCTCTGCCAGAGAGAGATACAGAGTGTTGCCCCATTACGAAGCAATGCTTTAGCAGAGCGCGAATGTCTGTGTGGCAGCGAATGCAGTTCCAAGGGACAGTGAAAACCAGCTAGAGCTTTCAGTGCTGGCAGCTTTCCTGTGGGCGCAATGTCTGGACGTTTCCAATTTGGCAGCCGGGCTCTGCCAGAGAGAGATACAGAGTGTTGCCCCATTACGAAGCAATGCTTTAGCAGAGCGCGAGTGTCTGTGTGGCAGCGAATGCAGTTCCAAGGGACAGTGAAAACCAGCTAGAGCTTTCAGTGCTGGCAGCTTTCCTGTGGGCGCAATGTCTGGACGTTTCCAATTTGGCAGCCGGGCTCTGCCAGAGAGAGATACAGAGTGTTGCCCCATTACGAAGCAATGCTTTAGCAGAGCGCGAATGTCTGTGTGGCAGCGAATGCAGTTCCAAGGGACAGTGAAAACCAGCTAGAGCTTTCAGTGCTGGCAGCTTTCCTGTGGGCGCAATCTCTGGACGTTTCCAATTTGGCAGCCGGGCTCTGCCAGAGAGAGATACAGAGTGTTGCCCCATTAGGAAGCAATGCTTTAGCAGAGCGCGAATGTCTGTGTGGCAGCGAATGCAGTTCCAAGGGACAGTGAAAACCAGCTAGAGCTTTCAGTGCTGGCAGCTTTCCTGTGGGCGCAATCTCTGGACGTTTCCAATTTGGCAGCCGGGCTCTGCCAGAGAGAGATACAGAGTGTTGCCCCATTAGGAAGCAATGCTTTAGCAGAGCGCGAATGTCTGTGTGGCAGCGAATGCAGTTCCAAGGGACAGTGAAAACCAGCTAGAGCTTTCAGTGCTGGCAGCTTTCCTGTGGGCGCAATCTCTGGACGTTTCCAATTTGGCAGCCGGGCTCTGCCAGAGAGAGATACAGAGTGTTGCCCCATTAGGAAGCAATGCTTTAGCAGAGCGCGAATGTCTGTGTGGCAGCGAATGCAGTTCCAAGGGACAGTGAAAACCAGCTAGAGCTTTCAGTGCTGGCAGCTTTCCTGTGGGCGCAATCTCTGGACGTTTCCAATTTGGCAGCCGGGCTCTGCCAGAGAGAGATACAGAGTGTTGCCCCATTACGAAGCAATGCTTTAGCAGAGCGCGAATGTCTGTGTGGCAGCGAATGCAGTTCCAAGGGACAGTGAAAACCAGCTAGAGCTTTCAGTGCTGGCAGCTTTCCTGTGGGCGCAATGTCTGGACGTTTCCAATTTGGCAGCCGGGCTCTGCCAGAGAGAGATACAGAGTGTTGCCCCATTAGGAAGCAATGCTTTAGCAGAGCGCGAATGTCTGTGTGGCAGCGAATGCAGTTCCAAGGGACAGTGAAAACCAGCTAGAGCTTTCAGTGCTGGCAGCTTTCCTGTGGGCGCAATGTCTGGACGTTTCCAATTTGGCAGCCGGGCTCTGCCAGAGAGAGATACAGAGTGTTGCCCCATTAGGAAGCAATGCTTTAGCAGAGCGCGAATGTCTGTGTGGCAGCGAATGCAGTTCCAAGGGACAGTGAAAACCAGCTAGAGCTTTCAGTGCTGGCAGCTTTCCTGTGGGCGCAATCTCTGGACGTTTCCAATTTGGCAGCCGGGCTCTGCCAGAGAGAGATACAGAGTGTTGCCCCATTAGGAAGCAATGCTTTAGCAGAGCGCGAATGTCTGTGTGGCAGCGAATGCAGTTCCAAGGGACAGTGAAAACCAGCTAGAGCTTTCAGTGCTGGCAGCTTTCCTGTGGGCGCAATGTCTGGACGTTTCCAATTTGGCAGCCGGGCTCTGCCAGAGAGAGATACAGAGTGTTGCCCCATTACGAAGCAATGCTTTAGCAGAGCGCGAATGTCTGTGTGGCAGCGAATGCAGTTCCAAGGGACAGTGAAAACCAGCTAGAGCTTTCATTGCTGGCAGCTTTCCTGTGGGCGCAATCTCTGGACGTTTCCAATTTGGCAGCCGGGCTCTGCCAGAGAGAGATACAGAGTGTTGCCCCATTACGAAGCAATGCTTTAGCAGAGCGCGAATGTCTGTGTGGCAGCGAATGCAGTTCCAAGGGACAGTGAAAACCAGCTAGAGCTTTCAGTGCTGGCAGCTTTCCTGTGGGCGCAATGTCTGGACGTTTCCAATTTGGCAGCCGGGCTCTGCCAGAGAGAGATACAGAGTGTTGCCCCATTACGAAGCAATGCTTTAGCAGAGCGCGAATGTCTGTGTGGCAGCGAATGCAGTTCCAAGGGACAGTGAAAACCAGCTAGAGCTTTCAGTGCTGGCAGCTTTCCTGTGGGCGCAATCTCTGGACGTTTCCAATTTGGCAGCCGGGCTCTGCCAGAGAGAGATACAGAGTGTTGCCCCATTAGGAAGCAATGCTTTAGCAGAGCGCGAATGTCTGTGTGGCAGCGAATGCAGTTCCAAGGGACAGTGAAAACCAGCTAGAGCTTTCAGTGCTGGCAGCTTTCCTGTGGGCGCAATCTCTGGACGTTTCCAATTTGGCAGCCGGGCTCTGCCAGAGAGAGATACAGAGTGTTGCCCCATTAGGAAGCAATGCTTTAGCAGAGCGCGAATGTCTGTGTGGCAGCGAATGCAGTTCCAAGGGACAGTGAAAACCAGCTAGAGCTTTCAGTGCTGGCAGCTTTCCTGTGGGCGCAATCTCTGGACGTTTCCAATTTGGCAGCCGGGCTCTGCCAGAGAGAGATACAGAGTGTTGCCCCATTACGAAGCAATGCTTTAGCAGAGCGCGAATGTCTGTGTGGCAGCGAATGCAGTTCCAAGGGACAGTGAAAACCAGCTAGAGCTTTCAGTGCTGGCAGCTTTCCTGTGGGCGCAATGTCTGGACGTTTCCAATTTGGCAGCCGGGCTCTGCCAGAGAGAGATACAGAGTGTTGCCCCATTAGGAAGCAATGCTTTAGCAGAGCGCGAATGTCTGTGTGGCAGCGAATGCAGTTCCAAGGGACAGTGAAAACCAGCTAGAGCTTTCAGTGCTGGCAGCTTTCCTGTGGGCGCAATGTCTGGACGTTTCCAATTTGGCAGCCGGGCTCTGCCAGAGAGAGATACAGAGTGTTGCCCCATTAGGAAGCAATGCTTTAGCAGAGCGCGAATGTCTGTGTGGCAGCGAATGCAGTTCCAAGGGACAGTGAAAACCAGCTAGAGCTTTCAGTGCTGGCAGCTTTCCTGTGGGCGCAATGTCTGGACGTTTCCAATTTGGCAGCCGGGCTCTGCCAGAGAGAGATACAGAGTGTTGCCCCATTAGGAAGCAATGCTTTAGCAGAGCGCGAATGTCTGTGTGGCAGCGAATGCAGTTCCAAGGGACAGTGAAAACCAGCTAGAGCTTTCAGTGCTGGCAGCTTTCCTGTGGGCGCAATGTCTGGACGTTTCGAATTTCACTGCCGGGCACTGGGAGAAAGTCATAGAGAGTGTTGCCCCATTAGGAAGCAATGCTTTAGCAGAGCGCGAATGTCTGTGTGGCAGCGAATGCAGTTCCAAGGGACAGTGAAAACCAGCTAGAGCTTTCAGTGCTGGCAGCTTTCCTGTGGGCGCAATGTCTGGACGTTTCCAATTTGGCAGCCGGGCTCTGCCAGAGAGAGATACAGAGTGTTGCCCCATTACGAAGCAATGCTTTAGCAGAGCGCGAATGTCTGTGTGGCAGCGAATGCAGTTCCAAGGGACAGTGAAAACCAGCTAGAGCTTTCAGTGCTGGCAGCTTTCCTGTGGGCGCAATGTCTGGACGTTTCCAATTTGGCAGCCGGGCTCTGCCAGAGAGTGATACAGAGTGTTGCCCCATTAGGAAGCAATGCTTTAGCAGAGCGCGAATGTCTGTGTGGCAGCGAATGCAGTTCCAAGGGACAGTGAAAACCAGCTAGAGCTTTCAGTGCTGGCAGCTTTCCTGTGGGCGCAATCTCTGGACGTTTCCAATTTGGCAGCCGGGCTCTGCCAGAGAGAGATACAGAGTGTTGCCCCATTACGAAGCAATGCTTTAGCAGAGCGCGAATGTCTGTGTGGCAGCGAATGCAGTTCCAAGGGACAGTGAAAACCAGCTAGAGCTTTCAGTGCTGGCAGCTTTCCTGTGGGCGCAATGTCTGGACGTTTCCAATTTGGCAGCCGGGCTCTGCCAGAGAGAGATACAGAGTGTTGCCCCATTACGAAGCAATGCTTTAGCAGAGCGCGAATGTCTGTGTGGCAGCGAATGCAGTTCCAAGGGACAGTGAAAACCAGCTAGAGCTTTCAGTGCTGGCAGCTTTCCTGTGGGCGCAATCTCTGGACGTTTCCAATTTGGCAGCCGGGCTCTGCCAGAGAGAGATACAGAGTGTTGCCCCATTAGGAAGCAATGCTTTAGCAGAGCGCGAATGTCTGTGTGGCAGCGAATGCAGTTCCAAGGGACAGTGAAAACCAGCTAGAGCTTTCAGTGCTGGCAGCTTTCCTGTGGGCGCAATCTCTGGACGTTTCCAATTTGGCAGCCGGGCTCTGCCAGAGAGAGATACAGAGTGTTGCCCCATTAGGAAGCAATGCTTTAGCAGAGCGCGAATGTCTGTGTGGCAGCGAATGCAGTTCCAAGGGACAGTGAAAACCAGCTAGAGCTTTCAGTGCTGGCAGCTTTCCTGTGGGCGCAATCTCTGGACGTTTCCAATTTGGCAGCCGGGCTCTGCCAGAGAGAGATACAGAGTGTTGCCCCATTAGGAAGCAATGCTTTAGCAGAGCGCGAATGTCTGTGTGGCAGCGAATGCAGTTCCAAGGGACAGTGAAAACCAGCTAGAGCTTTCAGTGCTGGCAGCTTTCCTGTGGGTGCAATCTCTGGACGTTTCCAATTTGGCAGCCGGGCTCTGCCAGAGAGAGATACAGAGTGTTGCCCCATTAGGAAGCAATGCTTTAGCAGAGAGCGAATGTCTGTGTGGCAGCGAATGCAGTTCCAAGGGACAGTGAAAACCAGCTAGAGCTTTCAGTGCTGGCAGCTTTCCTGTGGGCGCAATGTCTGGACGTTTCCAATTTGGCAGCCGGGCTCTGCCAGAGAGAGATACAGAGTGTTGCCCCATTAGGAAGCAATGCTTTAGCAGAGCGCGAATGTCTGTGTGGCAGCGAATGCAGTTCCAAGGGACAGTGAAAACCAGCTAGAGCTTTCAGTGCTGGCAGCTTTCCTGTGGGCGCAATCTCTGGACGTTTCCAATTTGGCAGCCGGGCTCTGCCAGAGAGAGATACAGAGTGTTGCCCCATTAGGAAGCAATGCTTTAGCAGAGCGCGAATGTCTGTGTGGCAGCGAATGCAGTTCCAAGGGACAGTGAAAACCAGCTAGAGCTTTCAGTGCTGGCAGCTTTCCTGTGGGCGCAATCTCTGGACGTTTCCAATTTGGCAGCCGGGCTCTGCCAGAGAGAGATACAGAGTGTTGCCCCATTAGGAAGCAATGCTTTAGCAGAGCGCGAATGTCTGTGTGGCAGCGAATGCAGTTCCAAGGGACAGTGAAAACCAGCTAGAGCTTTCAGTGCTGGCAGCTTTCCTGTGGGCGCAATCTCTGGACGTTTCCAATTTGGCAGCCGGGCTCTGCCAGAGAGAGATACAGAGTGTTGCCCCATTAGGAAGCAATGCTTTAGCAGAGCGCGAATGTCTGTGTGGCAGCGAATGCAGTTCCAAGGGACAGTGAAAACCAGCTAGAGCTTTCAGTGCTGGCAGCTTTCCTGTGGGCGCAATGTCTGGACGTTTCCAATTTGGCAGCCGGGCTCTGCCAGAGAGAGATACAGAGTGTTGCCCCATTACGAAGCAATGCTTTAGCAGAGCGCGAATGTCTGTGTGGCAGCGAATGCAGTTCCAAGGGACAGTGAAAACCAGCTAGAGCTTTCATTGCTGGCAGCTTTCCTGTGGGCGCAATCTCTGGACGTTTCCAATTTGGCAGCCGGGCTCTGCCAGAGAGAGATACAGAGTGTTGCCCCATTACGAAGCAATGCTTTAGCAGAGCGCGAATGTCTGTGTGGCAGCGAATGCAGTTCCAAGGGACAGTGAAAACCAGCTAGAGCTTTCAGTGCTGGCAGCTTTCCTGTGGGCGCAATGTCTGGACGTTTCCAATTTGGCAGCCGGGCTCTGCCAGAGAGAGATACAGAGTGTTGCCCCATTACGAAGCAATGCTTTAGCAGAGCGCGAATGTCTGTGTGGCAGCGAATGCAGTTCCAAGGGACAGTGAAAACCAGCTAGAGCTTTCAGTGCTGGCAGCTTTCCTGTGGGCGCAATCTCTGGACGTTTCCAATTTGGCAGCCGGGCTCTGCCAGAGAGAGATACAGAGTGTTGCCCCATTACGAAGCAATGCTTTAGCAGAGCGCGAATGTCTGTGTGGCAGCGAATGCAGTTCCAAGGGACAGTGAAAACCAGCTAGAGCTTTCAGTGCTGGCAGCTTTCCTGTGGGCGCAATGTCTGGACGTTTCCAATTTGGCAGCCGGGCTCTGCCAGAGAGAGATACAGAGTGTTGCCCCATTAGGAAGCAATGCTTTAGCAGAGCGCGAATGTCTGTGTGGCAGCGAATGCAGTTCCAAGGGACAGTGAAAACCAGCTAGAGCTTTCAGTGCTGGCAGCTTTCCTGTGGGCGCAATCTCTGGACGTTTCCAATTTGGCAGCCGGGCTCTGCCAGAGAGAGATACAGAGTGTTGCCCCATTAGGAAGCAATGCTTTAGCAGAGCGCGAATGTCTGTGTGGCAGCGAATGCAGTTCCAAGGGACAGTGAAAACCAGCTAGAGCTTTCAGTGCTGGCAGCTTTCCTGTGGGCGCAATGTCTGGACGTTTCCAATTTGGCAGCCGGGCTCTGCCAGAGAGAGATACAGAGTGTTGCCCCATTAGGAAGCAATGCTTTAGCAGAGCGCGAATGTCTGTGTGGCAGCGAATGCAGTTCCAAGGGACAGTGAAAACCAGCTACAGCTTTCAGTGCTGGCAGCTTTCCTGTGGGCGCAGTGTCTGGACGTTTCGAATTTCACTGCCGGGCACTGGGAGAAAGTCATAGAGAGTGTTGCCCCATTAGGAAGCAATGCTTTAGCAGAGCGCGAATGTCTGTGTGGCAGCGAATGCAGTTCCAAGGGACAGTGAAAACCAGCTAGAGCTTTCAGTGCTGGCAGCTTTCCTGTGGGCGCAATGTCTGGACGTTTCCAATTTGGCAGCCGGGCTCTGCCAGAGAGAGATACAGAGTGTTGCCCCATTACGAAGCAATGCTTTAGCAGAGCGCGAATGTCTGTGTGGCAGCGAATGCAGTTCCAAGGGACAGTGAAAACCAGCTAGAGCTTTCAGTGCTGGCAGCTTTCCTGTGGGCGCAATGTCTGGACGTTTCCAATTTGGCAGCCGGGCTCTGCCAGAGAGTGATACAGAGTGTTGCCCCATTAGGAAGCAATGCTTTAGCAGAGCGCGAATGTCTGTGTGGCAGCGAATGCAGTTCCAAGGGACAGTGAAAACCAGCTAGAGCTTTCAGTGCTGGCAGCTTTCCTGTGGGCGCAATCTCTGGACGTTTCCAATTTGGCAGCCGGGCTCTGCCAGAGAGAGATACAGAGTGTTGCCCCATTACGAAGCAATGCTTTAGCAGAGCGCGAATGTCTGTGTGGCAGCGAATGCAGTTCCAAGGGACAGTGAAAACCAGCTAGAGCTTTCAGTGCTGGCAGCTTTCCTGTGGGCGCAATGTCTGGACGTTTCCAATTTGGCAGCCGGGCTCTGCCAGAGAGAGATACAGAGTGTTGCCCCATTACGAAGCAATGCTTTAGCAGAGCGCGAGTGTCTGTGTGGCAGCGAATGCAGTTCCAAGGGACAGTGAAAACCAGCTAGAGCTTTCAGTGCTGGCAGCTTTCCTGTGGGCGCAATGTCTGGACGTTTCCAATTTGGCAGCCGGGCTCTGCCAGAGAGAGATACAGAGTGTTGCCCCATTACGAAGCAATGCTTTAGCAGAGCGCGAATGTCTGTGTGGCAGCGAATGCAGTTCCAAGGGACAGTGAAAACCAGCTAGAGCTTTCAGTGCTGGCAGCTTTCCTGTGGGCGCAATCTCTGGACGTTTCCAATTTGGCAGCCGGGCTCTGCCAGAGAGAGATACAGAGTGTTGCCCCATTAGGAAGCAATGCTTTAGCAGAGCGCGAATGTCTGTGTGGCAGCGAATGCAGTTCCAAGGGACAGTGAAAACCAGCTAGAGCTTTCAGTGCTGGCAGCTTTCCTGTGGGCGCAATCTCTGGACGTTTCCAATTTGGCAGCCGGGCTCTGCCAGAGAGAGATACAGAGTGTTGCCCCATTACGAAGCAATGCTTTAGCAGAGCGCGAATGTCTGTGTGGCAGCGAATGCAGTTCCAAGGGACAGTGAAAACCAGCTAGAGCTTTCAGTGCTGGCAGCTTTCCTGTGGGCGCAATGTCTGGACGTTTCCAATTTGGCAGCCGGGCTCTGCCAGAGAGAGATACAGAGTGTTGCCCCATTACGAAGCAATGCTTTAGCAGAGCGCGAATGTCTGTGTGGCAGCGAATGCAGTTCCAAGGGACAGTGAAAACCAGCTAGAGCTTTCAGTGCTGGCAGCTTTCCTGTGGGCGCAATCTCTGGACGTTTCCAATTTGGCAGCCGGGCTCTGCCAGAGAGAGATACAGAGTGTTGCCCCATTACGAAGCAATGCTTTAGCAGAGCGCGAATGTCTGTGTGGCAGCGAATGCAGTTCCAAGGGACAGTGAAAACCAGCTAGAGCTTTCAGTGCTGGCAGCTTTCCTGTGGGCGCAATGTCTGGACGTTTCCAATTTGGCAGCCGGGCTCTGCCAGAGAGAGATACAGAGTGTTGCCCCATTAGGAAGCAATGCTTTAGCAGAGCGCGAATGTCTGTGTGGCAGCGAATGCAGTTCCAAGGGACAGTGAAAACCAGCTAGAGCTTTCAGTGCTGGCAGCTTTCCTGTGGGCGCAATCTCTGGACGTTTCCAATTTGGCAGCCGGGCTCTGCCAGAGAGAGATACAGAGTGTTGCCCCATTAGGAAGCAATGCTTTAGCAGAGCGCGAATGTCTGTGTGGCAGCGAATGCAGTTCCAAGGGACAGTGAAAACCAGCTAGAGCTTTCAGTGCTGGCAGCTTTCCTGTGGGCGCAATCTCTGGACGTTTCCAATTTGGCAGCCGGGCTCTGCCAGAGAGAGATACAGAGTGTTGCCCCATTAGGAAGCAATGCTTTAGCAGAGCGCGAATGTCTGTGTGGCAGCGAATGCAGTTCCAAGGGACAGTGAAAACCAGCTAGAGCTTTCAGTGCTGGCAGCTTTCCTGTGGGCGCAATGTCTGGACGTTTCCAATTTGGCAGCCGGGCTCTGCCAGAGAGAGATACAGAGTGTTGCCCCATTAGGAAGCAATGCTTTAGCAGAGCGCGAATGTCTGTGTGGCAGCGAATGCAGTTCCAAGGGACAGTGAAAACCAGCTACAGCTTTCAGTGCTGGCAGCTTTCCTGTGGGCGCAATGTCTGGACGTTTCGAATTTCACTGCCGGGCACTGGGAGAAAGTCATAGAGAGTGTTGCCCCATTAGGAAGCAATGCTTTAGCAGAGCGCGAATGTCTGTGTGGCAGCGAATGCAGTTCCAAGGGACAGTGAAAACCAGCTAGAGCTTTCAGTGCTGGCAGCTTTCCTGTGGGCGCAATGTCTGGACGTTTCCAATTTGGCAGCCGGGCTCTGCCAGAGAGAGATACAGAGTGTTGCCCCATTACGAAGCAATGCTTTAGCAGAGCGCGAATGTCTGTGTGGCAGCGAATGCAGTTCCAAGGGACAGTGAAAACCAGCTAGAGCTTTCAGTGCTGGCAGCTTTCCTGTGGGCGCAATGTCTGGACGTTTCCAATTTGGCAGCCGGGCTCTGCCAGAGAGTGATACAGAGTGTTGCCCCATTAGGAAGCAATGCTTTAGCAGAGCGCGAATGTCTGTGTGGCAGCGAATGCAGTTCCAAGGGACAGTGAAAACCAGCTAGAGCTTTCAGTGCTGGCAGCTTTCCTGTGGGCGCAATCTCTGGACGTTTCCAATTTGGCAGCCGGGCTCTGCCAGAGAGAGATACAGAGTGTTGCCCCATTACGAAGCAATGCTTTAGCAGAGCGCGAATGTCTGTGTGGCAGCGAATGCAGTTCCAAGGGACAGTGAAAACCAGCTAGAGCTTTCAGTGCTGGCAGCTTTCCTGTGGGCGCAATGTCTGGACGTTTCCAATTTGGCAGCCGGGCTCTGCCAGAGAGTGATACAGAGTGTTGCCCCATTAGGAAGCAATGCTTTAGCAGAGCGCGAATGTCTGTGTGGCAGCGAATGCAGTTCCAAGGGACAGTGAAAACCAGCTAGAGCTTTCAGTGCTGGCAGCTTTCCTGTGGGCGCAATCTCTGGACGTTTCCAATTTGGCAGCCGGGCTCTGCCAGAGAGAGATACAGAGTGTTGCCCCATTACGAAGCAATGCTTTAGCAGAGCGCGAATGTCTGTGTGGCAGCGAATGCAGTTCCAAGGGACAGTGAAAACCAGCTAGAGCTTTCAGTGCTGGCAGCTTTCCTGTGGGCGCAATGTCTGGACGTTTCCAATTTGGCAGCCGGGCTCTGCCAGAGAGAGATACAGAGTGTTGCCCCATTACGAAGCAATGCTTTAGCAGAGCGCGAGTGTCTGTGTGGCAGCGAATGCAGTTCCAAGGGACAGTGAAAACCAGCTAGAGCTTTCAGTGCTGGCAGCTTTCCTGTGGGCGCAATGTCTGGACGTTTCCAATTTGGCAGCCGGGCTCTGCCAGAGAGAGATACAGAGTGTTGCCCCATTACGAAGCAATGCTTTAGCAGAGCGCGAATGTCTGTGTGGCAGCGAATGCAGTTCCAAGGGACAGTGAAAACCAGCTAGAGCTTTCAGTGCTGGCAGCTTTCCTGTGGGCGCAATCTCTGGACGTTTCCAATTTGGCAGCCGGGCTCTGCCAGAGAGAGATACAGAGTGTTGCCCCATTAGGAAGCAATGCTTTAGCAGAGCGCGAATGTCTGTGTGGCAGCGAATGCAGTTCCAAGGGACAGTGAAAACCAGCTAGAGCTTTCAGTGCTGGCAGCTTTCCTGTGGGCGCAATCTCTGGACGTTTCCAATTTGGCAGCCGGGCTCTGCCAGAGAGAGATACAGAGTGTTGCCCCATTAGGAAGCAATGCTTTAGCAGAGCGCGAATGTCTGTGTGGCAGCGAATGCAGTTCCAAGGGACAGTGAAAACCAGCTAGAGCTTTCAGTGCTGGCAGCTTTCCTGTGGGCGCAATCTCTGGACGTTTCCAATTTGGCAGCCGGGCTCTGCCAGAGAGAGATACAGAGTGTTGCCCCATTAGGAAGCAATGCTTTAGCAGAGCGCGAATGTCTGTGTGGCAGCGAATGCAGTTCCAAGGGACAGTGAAAACCAGCTAGAGCTTTCAGTGCTGGCAGCTTTCCTGTGGGCGCAATCTCTGGACGTTTCCAATTTGGCAGCCGGGCTCTGCCAGAGAGAGATACAGAGTGTTGCCCCATTACGAAGCAATGCTTTAGCAGAGCGCGAATGTCTGTGTGGCAGCGAATGCAGTTCCAAGGGACAGTGAAAACCAGCTAGAGCTTTCAGTGCTGGCAGCTTTCCTGTGGGCGCAATGTCTGGACGTTTCCAATTTGGCAGCCGGGCTCTGCCAGAGAGAGATACAGAGTGTTGCCCCATTAGGAAGCAATGCTTTAGCAGAGCGCGAATGTCTGTGTGGCAGCGAATGCAGTTCCAAGGGACAGTGAAAACCAGCTAGAGCTTTCAGTGCTGGCAGCTTTCCTGTGGGCGCAATGTCTGGACGTTTCCAATTTGGCAGCCGGGCTCTGCCAGAGAGAGATACAGAGTGTTGCCCCATTAGGAAGCAATGCTTTAGCAGAGCGCGAATGTCTGTGTGGCAGCGAATGCAGTTCCAAGGGACAGTGAAAACCAGCTAGAGCTTTCAGTGCTGGCAGCTTTCCTGTGGGCGCAATCTCTGGACGTTTCCAATTTGGCAGCCGGGCTCTGCCAGAGAGAGATACAGAGTGTTGCCCCATTAGGAAGCAATGCTTTAGCAGAGCGCGAATGTCTGTGTGGCAGCGAATGCAGTTCCAAGGGACAGTGAAAACCAGCTAGAGCTTTCAGTGCTGGCAGCTTTCCTGTGGGCGCAATGTCTGGACGTTTCCAATTTGGCAGCCGGGCTCTGCCAGAGAGAGATACAGAGTGTTGCCCCATTACGAAGCAATGCTTTAGCAGAGCGCGAATGTCTGTGTGGCAGCGAATGCAGTTCCAAGGGACAGTGAAAACCAGCTAGAGCTTTCATTGCTGGCAGCTTTCCTGTGGGCGCAATCTCTGGACGTTTCCAATTTGGCAGCCGGGCTCTGCCAGAGAGAGATACAGAGTGTTGCCCCATTACGAAGCAATGCTTTAGCAGAGCGCGAATGTCTGTGTGGCAGCGAATGCAGTTCCAAGGGACAGTGAAAACCAGCTAGAGCTTTCAGTGCTGGCAGCTTTCCTGTGGGCGCAATGTCTGGACGTTTCCAATTTGGCAGCCGGGCTCTGCCAGAGAGAGATACAGAGTGTTGCCCCATTACGAAGCAATGCTTTAGCAGAGCGCGAATGTCTGTGTGGCAGCGAATGCAGTTCCAAGGGACAGTGAAAACCAGCTAGAGCTTTCAGTGCTGGCAGCTTTCCTGTGGGCGCAATCTCTGGACGTTTCCAATTTGGCAGCCGGGCTCTGCCAGAGAGAGATACAGAGTGTTGCCCCATTACGAAGCAATGCTTTAGCAGAGCGCGAATGTCTGTGTGGCAGCGAATGCAGTTCCAAGGGACAGTGAAAACCAGCTAGAGCTTTCAGTGCTGGCAGCTTTCCTGTGGGCGCAATCTCTGGACGTTTCCAATTTGGCAGCCGGGCTCTGCCAGAGAGAGATACAGAGTGTTGCCCCATTAGGAAGCAATGCTTTAGCAGAGCGCGAATGTCTGTGTGGCAGCGAATGCAGTTCCAAGGGACAGTGAAAACCAGCTAGAGCTTTCAGTGCTGGCAGCTTTCCTGTGGGCGCAATCTCTGGACGTTTCCAATTTGGCAGCCGGGCTCTGCCAGAGAGAGATACAGAGTGTTGCCCCATTAGGAAGCAATGCTTTAGCAGAGCGCGAATGTCTGTGTGGCAGCGAATGCAGTTCCAAGGGACAGTGAAAACCAGCTAGAGCTTTCAGTGCTGGCAGCTTTCCTGTGGGCGCAATCTCTGGACGTTTCCAATTTGGCAGCCGGGCTCTGCCAGAGAGAGATACAGAGTGTTGCCCCATTAGGAAGCAATGCTTTAGCAGAGCGCGAATGTCTGTGTGGCAGCGAATGCAGTTCCAAGGGACAGTGAAAACCAGCTAGAGCTTTCAGTGCTGGCAGCTTTCCTGTGGGCGCAATGTCTGGACGTTTCCAATTTGGCAGCCGGGCTCTGCCAGAGAGAGATACAGAGTGTTGCCCCATTAGGAAGCAATGCTTTAGCAGAGCGCGAATGTCTGTGTGGCAGCGAATGCAGTTCCAAGGGACAGTGAAAACCAGCTACAGCTTTCAGTGCTGGCAGCTTTCCTGTGGGCGCAATGTCTGGACGTTTCGAATTTCACTGCCGGGCACTGGGAGAAAGTCATAGAGAGTGTTGCCCCATTAGGAAGCAATGCTTTAGCAGAGCGCGAATGTCTGTGTGGCAGCGAATGCAGTTCCAAGGGACAGTGAAAACCAGCTAGAGCTTTCAGTGCTGGCAGCTTTCCTGTGGGCGCAATGTCTGGACGTTTCCAATTTGGCAGCCGGGCTCTGCCAGAGAGAGATACAGAGTGTTGCCCCATTAGGAAGCAATGCTTTAGCAGAGCGCGAATGTCTGTGTGGCAGCGAATGCAGTTCCAAGGGACAGTGAAAACCAGCTAGAGCTTTCAGTGCTGGCAGCTTTCCTGTGGGCGCAATGTCTGGACGTTTCCAATTTGGCAGCCGGGCTCTGCCAGAGAGTGATACAGAGTGTTGCCCCATTAGGAAGCAATGCTTTAGCAGAGCGCGAATGTCTGTGTGGCAGCGAATGCAGTTCCAAGGGACAGTGAAAACCAGCTAGAGCTTTCAGTGCTGGCAGCTTTCCTGTGGGCGCAATCTCTGGACGTTTCCAATTTGGCAGCCGGGCTCTGCCAGAGAGAGATACAGAGTGTTGCCCCATTACGAAGCAATGCTTTAGCAGAGCGCGAATGTCTGTGTGGCAGCGAATGCAGTTCCAAGGGACAGTGAAAACCAGCTAGAGCTTTCAGTGCTGGCAGCTTTCCTGTGGGCGCAATGTCTGGACGTTTCCAATTTGGCAGCCGGGCTCTGCCAGAGAGAGATACAGAGTGTTGCCCCATTACGAAGCAATGCTTTAGCAGAGCGCGAGTGTCTGTGTGGCAGCGAATGCAGTTCCAAGGGACAGTGAAAACCAGCTAGAGCTTTCAGTGCTGGCAGCTTTCCTGTGGGCGCAATGTCTGGACGTTTCCAATTTGGCAGCCGGGCTCTGCCAGAGAGAGATACAGAGTGTTGCCCCATTAGGAAGCAATGCTTTAGCAGAGCGCGAATGTCTGTGTGGCAGCGAATGCAGTTCCAAGGGACAGTGAAAACCAGCTAGAGCTTTCAGTGCTGGCAGCTTTCCTGTGGGCGCAATCTCTGGACGTTTCCAATTTGGCAGCCGGGCTCTGCCAGAGAGAGATACAGAGTGTTGCCCCATTAGGAAGCAATGCTTTAGCAGAGCGCGAATGTCTGTGTGGCAGCGAATGCAGTTCCAAGGGACAGTGAAAACCAGCTAGAGCTTTCAGTGCTGGCAGCTTTCCTGTGGGCGCAATCTCTGGACGTTTCCAATTTGGCAGCCGGGCTCTGCCAGAGAGAGATACAGAGTGTTGCCCCATTAGGAAGCAATGCTTTAGCAGAGCGCGAATGTCTGTGTGGCAGCGAATGCAGTTCCAAGGGACAGTGAAAACCAGCTAGAGCTTTCAGTGCTGGCAGCTTTCCTGTGGGCGCAATCTCTGGACGTTTCCAATTTGGCAGCCGGGCTCTGCCAGAGAGAGATACAGAGTGTTGCCCCATTAGGAAGCAATGCTTTAGCAGAGCGCGAATGTCTGTGTGGCAGCGAATGCAGTTCCAAGGGACAGTGAAAACCAGCTAGAGCTTTCAGTGCTGGCAGCTTTCCTGTGGGCGCAATCTCTGGACGTTTCCAATTTGGCAGCCGGGCTCTGCCAGAGAGAGATACAGAGTGTTGCCCCATTAGGAAGCAATGCTTTAGCAGAGAGCGAATGTCTGTGTGGCAGCGAATGCAGTTCCAAGGGACAGTGAAAACCAGCTAGAGCTTTCAGTGCTGGCAGCTTTCCTGTGGGCGCAATGTCTGGACGTTTCCAATTTGGCAGCCGGGCTCTGCCAGAGAGAGATACAGAGTGTTGCCCCATTAGGAAGCAATGCTTTAGCAGAGCGCGAATGTCTGTGTGGCAGCGAATGCAGTTCCAAGGGACAGTGAAAACCAGCTAGAGCTTTCAGTGCTGGCAGCTTTCCTGTGGGCGCAATCTCTGGACGTTTCCAATTTGGCAGCCGGGCTCTGCCAGAGAGAGATACAGAGTGTTGCCCCATTAGGAAGCAATGCTTTAGCAGAGCGCGAATGTCTGTGTGGCAGCGAATGCAGTTCCAAGGGACAGTGAAAACCAGCTAGAGCTTTCAGTGCTGGCAGCTTTCCTGTGGGCGCAATCTCTGGACGTTTCCAATTTGGCAGCCGGGCTCTGCCAGAGAGAGATACAGAGTGTTGCCCCATTACGAAGCAATGCTTTAGCAGAGCGCGAATGTCTGTGTGGCAGCGAATGCAGTTCCAAGGGACAGTGAAAACCAGCTAGAGCTTTCAGTGCTGGCAGCTTTCCTGTGGGCGCAATGTCTGGACGTTTCCAATTTGGCAGCCGGGCTCTGCCAGAGAGAGATACAGAGTGTTGCCCCATTAGGAAGCAATGCTTTAGCAGAGCGCGAATGTCTGTGTGGCAGCGAATGCAGTTCCAAGGGACAGTGAAAACCAGCTAGAGCTTTCAGTGCTGGCAGCTTTCCTGTGGGCGCAATGTCTGGACGTTTCCAATTTGGCAGCCGGGCTCTGCCAGAGAGAGATACAGAGTGTTGCCCCATTACGAAGCAATGCTTTAGCAGAGCGCGAATGTCTGTGTGGCAGCGAATGCAGTTCCAAGGGACAGTGAAAACCAGCTAGAGCTTTCAGTGCTGGCAGCTTTCCTGTGGGCGCAATCTCTGGACGTTTCCAATTTGGCAGCCGGGCTCTGCCAGAGAGAGATACAGAGTGTTGCCCCATTAGGAAGCAATGCTTTAGCAGAGCGCGAATGTCTGTGTGGCAGCGAATGCAGTTCCAAGGGACAGTGAAAACCAGCTAGAGCTTTCAGTGCTGGCAGCTTTCCTGTGGGCGCAATGTCTGGACGTTTCCAATTTGGCAGCCGGGCTCTGCCAGAGAGAGATACAGAGTGTTGCCCCATTACGAAGCAATGCTTTAGCAGAGCGCGAATGTCTGTGTGGCAGCGAATGCAGTTCCAAGGGACAGTGAAAACCAGCTAGAGCTTTCATTGCTGGCAGCTTTCCTGTGGGCGCAATCTCTGGACGTTTCCAATTTGGCAGCCGGGCTCTGCCAGAGAGAGATACAGAGTGTTGCCCCATTACGAAGCAATGCTTTAGCAGAGCGCGAATGTCTGTGTGGCAGCGAATGCAGTTCCAAGGGACAGTGAAAACCAGCTAGAGCTTTCAGTGCTGGCAGCTTTCCTGTGGGCGCAATGTCTGGACGTTTCCAATTTGGCAGCCGGGCTCTGCCAGAGAGAGATACAGAGTGTTGCCCCATTACGAAGCAATGCTTTAGCAGAGCGCGAATGTCTGTGTGGCAGCGAATGCAGTTCCAAGGGACAGTGAAAACCAGCTAGAGCTTTCAGTGCTGGCAGCTTTCCTGTGGGCGCAATCTCTGGACGTTTCCAATTTGGCAGCCGGGCTCTGCCAGAGAGAGATACAGAGTGTTGCCCCATTACGAAGCAATGCTTTAGCAGAGCGCGAATGTCTGTGTGGCAGCGAATGCAGTTCCAAGGGACAGTGAAAACCAGCTAGAGCTTTCAGTGCTGGCAGCTTTCCTGTGGGCGCAATGTCTGGACGTTTCCAATTTGGCAGCCGGGCTCTGCCAGAGAGAGATACAGAGTGTTGCCCCATTAGGAAGCAATGCTTTAGCAGAGCGCGAATGTCTGTGTGGCAGCGAATGCAGTTCCAAGGGACAGTGAAAACCAGCTAGAGCTTTCAGTGCTGGCAGCTTTCCTGTGGGCGCAATCTCTGGACGTTTCCAATTTGGCAGCCGGGCTCTGCCAGAGAGAGATACAGAGTGTTGCCCCATTACGAAGCAATGCTTTAGCAGAGCGCGAATGTCTGTGTGGCAGCGAATGCAGTTCCAAGGGACAGTGAAAACCAGCTAGAGCTTTCAGTGCTGGCAGCTTTCCTGTGGGCGCAATCTCTGGACGTTTCCAATTTGGCAGCCGGGCTCTGCCAGAGAGAGATACAGAGTGTTGCCCCATTAGGAAGCAATGCTTTAGCAGAGCGCGAATGTCTGTGTGGCAGCAAATGCAGTTCCAAGGGACAGTGAAAACCAGCTAGAGCTTTCAGTGCTGGCAGCTTTCCTGTGGGCGCAATGTCTGGACGTTTCCAATTTGGCAGCCGGGCTCTGCCAGAGAGAGATACAGAGTGTTGCCCCATTACGAAGCAATGCTTTAGCAGAGCGCGAATGTCTGTGTGGCAGCGAATGCAGTTCCAAGGGACAGTGAAAACCAGCTAGAGCTTTCAGTGCTGGCAGCTTTCCTGTGGGCGCAATGTCTGGACGTTTCCAATTTGGCAGCCGGGCTCTGCCAGAGAGAGATACAGAGTGTTGCCCCATTAGGAAGCAATGCTTTAGCAGAGCGCGAATGTCTGTGTGGCAGCGAATGCAGTTCCAAGGGACAGTGAAAACCAGCTAGAGCTTTCAGTGCTGGCAGCTTTCCTGTGGGCGCAATGTCTGGACGTTTCCAATTTGGCAGCCGGGCTCTGCCAGAGAGAGATACAGAGTGTTGCCCCATTAGGAAGCAATGCTTTAGCAGAGCGCGAATGTCTGTGTGGCAGCGAATGCAGTTCCAAGGGACAGTGAAAACCAGCTAGAGCTTTCAGTGCTGGCAGCTTTCCTGTGGGCGCAATCTCTGGACGTTTCCAATTTGGCAGCCGGGCTCTGCCAGAGAGAGATACAGAGTGTTGCCCCATTAGGAAGCAATGCTTTAGCAGAGCGCGAATGTCTGTGTGGCAGCGAATGCAGTTCCAAGGGACAGTGAAAACCAGCTAGAGCTTTCAGTGCTGGCAGCTTTCCTGTGGGCGCAATCTCTGGACGTTTCCAATTTGGCAGCCGGGCTCTGCCAGAGAGAGATACAGAGTGTTGCCCCATTACGAAGCAATGCTTTAGCAGAGCGCGAATGTCTGTGTGGCAGCGAATGCAGTTCCAAGGGACAGTGAAAACCAGCTAGAGCTTTCAGTGCTGGCAGCTTTCCTGTGGGCGCAATCTCTGGACGTTTCCAATTTGGCAGCCGGGCTCTGCCAGAGAGAGATACAGAGTGTTGCCCCATTAGGAAGCAATGCTTTAGCAGAGCGCGAATGTCTGTGTGGCAGCGAATGCAGTTCCAAGGGACAGTGAAAACCAGCTAGAGCTTTCAGTGCTGGCAGCTTTCCTGTGGGCGCAATGTCTGGACGTTTCCAATTTGGCAGCCGGGCTCTGCCAGAGAGAGATACAGAGTGTTGCCCCATTACGAAGCAATGCTTTAGCAGAGCGCGAATGTCTGTGTGGCAGCGAATGCAGTTCCAAGGGACAGTGAAAACCAGCTAGAGCTTTCAGTGCTGGCAGCTTTCCTGTGGGCGCAATGTCTGGACGTTTCCAATTTGGCAGCCGGGCTCTGCCAGAGAGAGATACAGAGTGTTGCCCCATTAGGAAGCAATGCTTTAGCAGAGCGCGAATGTCTGTGTGGCAGCGAATGCAGTTCCAAGGGACAGTGAAAACCAGCTAGAGCTTTCAGTGCTGGCAGCTTTCCTGTGGGCGCAATGTCTGGACGTTTCCAATTTGGCAGCCGGGCTCTGCCAGAGAGAGATACAGAGTGTTGCCCCATTACGAAGCAATGCTTTAGCAGAGCGCGAATGTCTGTGTGGCAGCGAATGCAGTTCCAAGGGACAGTGAAAACCAGCTAGAGCTTTCAGTGCTGGCAGCTTTCCTGTGGGCGCAATGTCTGGACGTTTCCAATTTGGCAGCCGGGCTCTGCCAGAGAGAGATACAGAGTGTTGCCCCATTACGAAGCAATGCTTTAGCAGAGCGCGAATGTCTGTGTGGCAGCGAATGCAGTTCCAAGGGACAGTGAAAACCAGCTAGAGCTTTCAGTGCTGGCAGCTTTCCTGTGGGCGCAATGTCTGGACGTTTCCAATTTGGCAGCCGGGCTCTGCCAGAGAGAGATACAGAGTGTTGCCCCATTAGGAAGCAATGCTTTAGCAGAGCGCGAATGTCTGTGTGGCAGCGAATGCAGTTCCAAGGGACAGTGAAAACCAGCTAGAGCTTTCAGTGCTGGCAGCTTTCCTGTGGGCGCAATGTCTGGACGTTTCCAATTTGGCAGCCGGGCTCTGCCAGAGAGAGATACAGAGTGTTGCCCCATTAGGAAGCAATGCTTTAGCAGAGCGCGAATGTCTGTGTGGCAGCGAATGCAGTTCCAAGGGACAGTGAAAACCAGCTAGAGCTTTCAGTGCTGGCAGCTTTCCTGTGGGCGCAATGTCTGGACGTTTCCAATTTGGCAGCCGGGCTCTGCCAGAGAGAGATACAGAGTGTTGCCCCATTAGGAAGCAATGCTTTAGCAGAGCGCGAATGTCTGTGTGGCAGCGAATGCAGTTCCAAGGGACAGTGAAAACCAGCTAGAGCTTTCAGTGCTGGCAGCTTTCCTGTGGGCGCAATGTCTGGACGTTTCCAATTTGGCAGCCGGGCTCTGCCAGAGAGAGATACAGAGTGTTGCCCCATTACGAAGCAATGCTTTAGCAGAGCGCGAATGTCTGTGTGGCAGCGAATGCAGTTCCAAGGGACAGTGAAAACCAGCTAGAGCTTTCAGTGCTGGCAGCTTTCCTGTGGGCGCAATGTCTGGACGTTTCCAATTTGGCAGCCGGGCTCTGCCAGAGAGAGATACAGAGTGTTGCCCCATTAGGAAGCAATGCTTTAGCAGAGCGCGAATGTCTGTGTGGCAGCGAATGCAGTTCCAAGGGACAGTGAAAACCAGCTAGAGCTTTCAGTGCTGGCAGCTTTCCTGTGGGCGCAATGTCTGGACGTTTCCAATTTGGCAGCCGGGCTCTGCCAGAGAGAGATACAGAGTGTTGCCCCATTACGAAGCAATGCTTTAGCAGAGCGCGAATGTCTGTGTGGCAGCGAATGCAGTTCCAAGGGACAGTGAAAACCAGCTAGAGCTTTCAGTGCTGGCAGCTTTCCTGTGGGCGCAATGTCTGGACGTTTCCAATTTGGCAGCCGGGCTCTGCCAGAGAGAGATACAGAGTGTTGCCCCATTACGAAGCAATGCTTTAGCAGAGCGCGAATGTCTGTGTGGCAGCGAATGCAGTTCCAAGGGACAGTGAAAACCAGCTAGAGCTTTCAGTGCTGGCAGCTTTCCTGTGGGCGCAATGTCTGGACGTTTCCAATTTGGCAGCCGGGCTCTGCCAGAGAGAGATACAGAGTGTTGCCCCATTACGAAGCAATGCTTTAGCAGAGCGCGAATGTCTGTGTGGCAGCGAATGCAGTTCCAAGGGACAGTGAAAACCAGCTAGAGCTTTCAGTGCTGGCAGCTTTCCTGTGGGCGCAATGTCTGGACGTTTCCAATTTGGCAGCCGGGCTCTGCCAGAGAGAGATACAGAGTGTTGCCCCATTAGGAAGCAATGCTTTAGCAGAGCGCGAATGTCTGTGTGGCAGCGAATGCAGTTCCAAGGGACAGTGAAAACCAGCTAGAGCTTTCAGTGCTGGCAGCTTTCCTGTGGGCGCAATGTCTGGACGTTTCCAATTTGGCAGCCGGGCTCTGCCAGAGAGAGATACAGAGTGTTGCCCCATTAGGAAGCAATGCTTTAGCAGAGCGCGAATGTCTGTGTGGCAGCGAATGCAGTTCCAAGGGACAGTGAAAACCAGCTAGAGCTTTCAGTGCTGGCAGCTTTCCTGTGGGCGCAATGTCTGGACGTTTCCAATTTGGCAGCCGGGCTCTGCCAGAGAGAGATACAGAGTGTTGCCCCATTACGAAGCAATGCTTTAGCAGAGCGCGAATGTCTGTGTGGCAGCGAATGCAGTTCCAAGGGACAGTGAAAACCAGCTAGAGCTTTCAGTGCTGGCAGCTTTCCTGTGGGCGCAATGTCTGGACGTTTCCAATTTGGCAGCCGGGCTCTGCCAGAGAGAGATACAGAGTGTTGCCCCATTACGAAGCAATGCTTTAGCAGAGCGCGAATGTCTGTGTGGCAGCGAATGCAGTTCCAAGGGACAGTGAAAACCAGCTAGAGCTTTCAGTGCTGGCAGCTTTCCTGTGGGCGCAATCTCTGGACGTTTCCAATTTGGCAGCCGGGCTCTGCCAGAGAGAGATACAGAGTGTTGCCCCATTACGAAGCAATGCTTTAGCAGAGCGCGAATGTCTGTGTGGCAGCGAATGCAGTTCCAAGGGACAGTGAAAACCAGCTAGAGCTTTCAGTGCTGGCAGCTTTCCTGTGGGCGCAATGTCTGGACGTTTCCAATTTGGCAGCCGGGCTCTGCCAGAGAGAGATACAGAGTGTTGCCCCATTAGGAAGCAATGCTTTAGCAGAGCGCGAATGTCTGTGTGGCAGCGAATGCAGTTCCAAGGGACAGTGAAAACCAGCTAGAGCTTTCAGTGCTGGCAGCTTTCCTGTGGGCGCAATCTCTGGACGTTTCCAATTTGGCAGCCGGGCTTTGCCAGAGAGTGATACAGAGTGTTGCCCCATTAGGAAGCAATGCTTTAGCAGAGTGCGAATGTCTGTGTGGCAGCGAATGCAGTTCCAAGGGACAGTGAAAACCAGCTAGAGCTTTCAGTGCTGGCAGCTTTCCTGTGGGCGCAATCTCTGGACGTTTCCAATTTGGCAGCCGGGCTCTGCCAGAGAGAGATACAGAGTGTTGCCCCATTAGGAAGCAATGCTTTAGCAGAGCGCGAATGTCTGTGTGGCAGCGAATGCAGTTCCAAGGGACAGTGAAAACCAGCTAGAGCTTTCAGTGCTGGCAGCTTTCCTGTGGGCGCAATGTCTGGACGTTTCCAATTTGGCAGCCGGGCTCTGCCAGAGAGAGATACAGAGTGTTGCCCCATTAGGAAGCAATGCTTTAGCAGAGCGCGAATGTCTGTGTGGCAGCGAATGCAGTTCCAAGGGACAGTGTAAACCAGCTAGAGCTTTCAGTGCTGGCAGCTTTCCTGTGGGCGCAATCTCTGGACGTTTCCAATTTGGCAGCCGGGCTCTGCCAGAGAGAGATACAGAGTGTTGCCCCATTACGAAGCAATGCTTTAGCAGAGCGCGAATGTCTGTGTGGCAGCGAATGCAGTTCCAAGGGACAGTGAAAACCAGCTAGAGCTTTCCGTGCTGGCAGCTTTCCTGTGGGCGCAATGTCTGGACGTTTCCAATTTGGCAGCCGGGCTCTGCCAGAGAGAGATACAGAGTGTTGCCCCATTACGAAGCAATGCTTTAGCAGAGCGCGAATGTCTGTGTGGCAGCGAATGCAGTTCCAAGGGACAGTGAAAACCAGCTAGAGCTTTCAGTGCTGGCAGCTTTCCTGTGGGCGCAATGTCTGGACGTTTCCAATTTGGCAGCCGGGCTCTGCCAGAGAGAGATACAGAGTGTTGCCCCATTAGGAAGCAATGCTTTAGCAGAGCGCGAATGTCTGTGTGGCAGCGAATGCAGTTCCAAGGGACAGTGAAAACCAGCTAGAGCTTTCAGTGCTGGCAGCTTTCCTGTGGGCGCAATGTCTGGACGTTTCCAATTTGGCAGCCGGGCTCTGCCAGAGAGAGATACAGAGTGTTGCCCCATTAGGAAGCAATGCTTTAGCAGAGCGCGAATGTCTGTGTGGCAGCGAATGCAGTTCCAAGGGACAGTGAAAACCAGCTAGAGCTTTCAGTGCTGGCAGCTTTCCTGTGGGCGCAATCTCTGGACGTTTCCAATTTGGCAGCCGGGCTCTGCCAGAGAGAGATACAGAGTGTTGCCCCATTACGAAGCAATGCTTTAGCAGAGCGCGAGTGTCTGTGTGGCAGCGAATGCAGTTCCAAGGGACAGTGAAAACCAGCTAGAGCTTTCAGTGCTGGCAGCTTTCCTGTGGGCGCAATGTCTGGACGTTTCCAATTTGGCAGCCGGGCTCTGCCAGAGAGAGATACAGAGTGTTGCCCCATTAGGAAGCAATGCTTTAGCAGAGCGCGAATGTCTGTGTGGCAGCGAATGCAGTTCCAAGGGACAGTGAAAACCAGCTAGAGCTTTCAGTGCTGGCAGCTTTCCTGTGGGCGCAATCTCTGGACGTTTCCAATTTGGCAGCCGGGCTCTGCCAGAGAGAGATACAGAGTGTTGCCCCATTAGGAAGCAATGCTTTAGCAGAGCGCGAATGTCTGTGTGGCAGCGAATGCAGTTCCAAGGGACAGTGAAAACCAGCTAGAGCTTTCAGTGCTGGCAGCTTTCCTGTGGGCGCAATCTCTGGACGTTTCCAATTTGGCAGCCGGGCTCTGCCAGAGAGAGATACAGAGTGTTGCCCCATTACGAAGCAATGCTTTAGCAGAGCGCGAATGTCTGTGTGGCAGCGAATGCAGTTCCAAGGGACAGTGAAAACCAGCTAGAGCTTTCAGTGCTGGCAGCTTTCCTGTGGGCGCAATCTCTGGACGTTTCCAATTTGGCAGCCGGGCTCTGCCAGAGAGAGATACAGAGTGTTGCCCCATTAGGAAGCAATGCTTTAGCAGAGCGCGAATGTCTGTGTGGCAGCGAATGCAGTTCCAAGGGACAGTGAAAACCAGCTAGAGCTTTCAGTGCTGGCAGCTTTCCTGTGGGCGCAATCTCTGGACGTTTCCAATTTGGCAGCCGGGCTCTGCCAGAGAGAGATACAGAGTGTTGCCCCATTACGAAGCAATGCTTTAGCAGAGCGCGAATGTCTGTGTGGCAGCGAATGCAGTTCCAAGGGACAGTGAAAACCAGCTAGAGCTTTCAGTGCTGGCAGCTTTCCTGTGGGCGCAATGTCTGGACGTTTCCAATTTGGCAGCCGGGCTCTGCCAGAGAGAGATACAGAGTGTTGCCCCATTACGAAGCAATGCTTTAGCAGAGCGCGAATGTCTGTGTGGCAGCGAATGCAGTTCCAAGGGACAGTGAAAACCAGCTAGAGCTTTCAGTGCTGGCAGCTTTCCTGTGGGCGCAATGTCTGGACGTTTCCAATTTGGCAGCCGGGCTCTGCCAGAGAGAGATACAGAGTGTTGCCCCATTAGGAAGCAATGCTTTAGCAGAGCGCGAATGTCTGTGTGGCAGCGAATGCAGTTCCAAGGGACAGTGAAAACCAGCTAGAGCTTTCAGTGCTGGCAGCTTTCCTGTGGGCGCAATGTCTGGACGTTTCCAATTTGGCAGCCGGGCTCTGCCAGAGAGAGATACAGAGTGTTGCCCCATTAGGAAGCAATGCTTTAGCAGAGCGCGAATGTCTGTGTGGCAGCGAATGCAATTCCAAGGGACAGTGAAAACCAGCTACAGCTTTCAGTGCTGGCAGCTTTCCTGTGGGCGCAATGTCTGGACGTTTCGAATTTCACTGCCGGGCACTGGGAGAAAGTCATAGAGAGTGTTGCCCCATTACGAAGCAATGCTTTAGCAGAGCGCGAATGTCTGTGTGGCAGCGAATGCAGTTCCAAGGGACAGTGAAAACCAGCTAGAGCTTTCAGTGCTGGCAGCTTTCCTGTGGGCGCAATGTCTGGACGTTTCCAATTTGGCAGCCGGGCTCTGCCAGAGAGAGATACAGAGTGTTGCCCCATTACGAAGCAATGCTTTAGCAGAGCGCGAATGTCTGTGTGGCAGCGAATGCAGTTCCAAGGGACAGTGAAAACCAGCTAGAGCTTTCAGTGCTGGCAGCTTTCCTGTGGGCGCAATCTCTGGACGTTTCCAATTTGGCAGCCGGGCTCTGCCAGAGAGTGATACAGAGTGTTGCCCCATTAGGAAGCAATGCTTTAGCAGAGCGCGAATGTCTGTGTGGCAGCGAATGCAGTTCCAAGGGACAGTGAAAACCAGCTAGAGCTTTCAGTGCGGGCAGCTTTCCTGTGGGCGCAATGTCTGGACGTTTCCAATTTGGCAGCCGGGCTCTGCCAGAGAGAGATACAGAGTGTTGCCCCATTACGAAGCAATGCTTTAGCAGAGAGCGAATGTCTGTGTGGCAGCGAATGCAGTTCCAAGGGACAGTGAAAACCAGCTAGAGCTTTCAGTGCTGGCAGCTTTCCTGTGGGCGCAATGTCTGGACGTTTCCAATTTGGCAGCCGGGCTCTGCCAGAGAGAGATACAGAGTGTTGCCCCATTACGAAGCAATGCTTTAGCAGAGCGCGAGTGTCTGTGTGGCAGCGAATGCAGTTCCAAGGGACAGTGAAAACCAGCTAGAGCTTTCAGTGCTGGCAGCTTTCCTGTGGGCGCAATGTCTGGACGTTTCCAATTTGGCAGCCGGGCTCTGCCAGAGAGAGATACAGAGTGTTGCCCCATTACGAAGCAATGCTTTAGCAGAGCGCGAATGTCTGTGTGGCAGCGAATGCAGTTCCAAGGGACAGTGAAAACCAGCTAGAGCTTTCAGTGCTGGCAGCTTTCCTGTGGGCGCAATCTCTGGACGTTTCCAATTTGGCAGCCGGGCTCTGCCAGAGAGAGATACAGAGTGTTGCCCCATTAGGAAGCAATGCTTTAGCAGAGCGCGAATGTCTGTGTGGCAGCGAATGCAGTTCCAAGGGACAGTGAAAACCAGCTAGAGCTTTCAGTGCTGGCAGCTTTCCTGTGGGCGCAATCTCTGGACGTTTCCAATTTGGCAGCCGGGCTCTGCCAGAGAGAGATACAGAGTGTTGCCCCATTAGGAAGCAATGCTTTAGCAGAGCGCGAATGTCTGTGTGGCAGCGAATGCAGTTCCAAGGGACAGTGAAAACCAGCTAGAGCTTTCAGTGCTGGCAGCTTTCCTGTGGGCGCAATGTCTGGACGTTTCCAATTTGGCAGCCGGGCTCTGCCAGAGAGAGATACAGAGTGTTGCCCCATTAGGAAGCAATGCTTTAGCAGAGAGCGAATGTCTGTGTGGCAGCGAATGCAGTTCCAAGGGACAGTGAAAACCAGCTAGAGCTTTCAGTGCTGGCAGCTTTCCTGTGGGCGCAATGTCTGGACGTTTCCAATTTGGCAGCCGGGCTCTGCCAGAGAGAGATACAGAGTGTTGCCCCATTAGGAAGCAATGCTTTAGCAGAGCACGAATGTCTGTGTGGCAGCGAATGCAGTTCCAAGGGACAGTGAAAACCAGCTAGAGCTTTCAGTGCTGGCAGCTTTCCTGTGGGCGCAATCTCTGGACGTTTCCAATTTGGCAGCCGGGCTCTGCCAGAGAGAGATACAGAGTGTTGCCCCATTACGAAGCAATGCTTTAGCAGAGCGCGAATGTCTGTGTGGCAGCGAATGCAGTTCCAAGGGACAGTGAAAACCAGCTAGAGCTTTCAGTGCTGGCAGCTTTCCTGTGGGCGCAATCTCTGGACGTTTCCAATTTGGCAGCCGGGCTCTGCCAGAGAGAGATACAGAGTGTTGCCCCATTACGAAGCAATGCTTTAGCAGAGCGCGAATGTCTGTGTGGCAGCGAATGCAGTTCCAAGGGACAGTGAAAACCAGCTAGAGCTTTCAGTGCTGGCAGCTTTCCTGTGGGCGCAATGTCTGGACGTTTCCAATTTGGCAGCCGGGCTCTGCCAGAGAGAGATACAGAGTGTTGCCCCATTACGAAGCAATGCTTTAGCAGAGCGCGAATGTCTGTGTGGCAGCGAATGCAGTTCCAAGGGACAGTGAAAACCAGCTAGAGCTTTCAGTGCTGGCAGCTTTCCTGTGGGCGCAATGTCTGGACGTTTCCAATTTGGCAGCCGGGCTCTGCCAGAGAGAGATACAGAGTGTTGCCCCATTACGAAGCAATGCTTTAGCAGAGCGCGAATGTCTGTGTGGCAGCGAATGCAGTTCCAAGGGACAGTGAAAACCAGCTACAGCTTTCAGTGCTGGCAGCTTTCCTGTGGGCGCAATGTCTGGACGTTTCCAATTTGGCAGCCGGGCTCTGCCAGAGAGAGATACAGAGTGTTGCCCCATTACGAAGCAATGCTTTAGCAGAGCGCGAATGTCTGTGTGGCAGCGAATGCAGTTCCAAGGGACAGTGAAAACCAGCTAGAGCTTTCAGTGCTGGCAGCTTTCCTGTGGGCGCAATGTCTGGACATTTCCAATTTGGCAGCCGGGCTCTGCCAGAGAGAGATACAGAGTGTTGCCCCATTACGAAGCAATGCTTTAGCAGAGCGCGAATGTCTGTGTGGCAGCGAATGCAGTTCCAAGGGACAGTGAAAACCAGCTAGAGCTTTCAGTGCTGGCAGCTTTCCTGTGGGCGCAATCTCTGGACGTTTCCAATTTGGCAGCCGGGCTCTGCCAGAGAGTGATACAGAGTGTTGCCCCATTAGGAAGCAATGCTTTAGCAGAGTGCGAATGTCTGTGTGGCAGCGAATGCAGTTCCAAGGGACAGTGAAAACCAGCTAGAGCTTTCAGTGCTGGCAGCTTTCCTGTGGGCGCAATCTCTGGACGTTTCCAATTTGGCAGCCGGGCTCTGCCAGACAGAGATACAGAGTGTTGCCCCATTACGAAGCAATGCTTTAGCAGAGCGCGAATGTCTGTGTGGCAGCGAATGCAGTTCCAAGGGACAGTGAAAACCAGCTAGAGCTTTCAGTGCTGGCAGCTTTCCTGTGGGCGCAATCTCTGGACGTTTCCAATTTGGCAGCCGGGCTCTGCCAGAGAGAGATACAGAGTGTTGCCCCATTAGGAAGCAATGCTTTAGCAGAGCGCGAATGTCTGTGTGGCAGCGAATGCAGTTCCAAGGGACAGTGAAAACCAGCTAGAGCTTTCAGTGCTGGCAGCTTTCCTGTGGGCGCAATGTCTGGACGTTTCCAATTTGGCAGCCGGGCTCTGCCAGAGAGAGATACAGAGTGTTGCCCCATTACGAAGCAATGCTTTAGCAGAGCGCGAATGTCTGTGTGGCAGCGAATGCAGTTCCAAGGGACAGTGAAAACCAGCTAGAGCTTTCAGTGCTGGCAGCTTTCCTGTGGGCGCAATGTCTGGACGTTTCCAATTTGGCAGCCGGGCTCTGCCAGAGAGAGATACAGAGTGTTGCCCCATTAGGAAGCAATGCTTTAGCAGAGCGCGAATGTCTGTGTGGCAGCGAATGCAGTTCCAAGGGACAGTGAAAACCAGCTAGAGCTTTCAGTGCTGGCAGCTTTCCTGTGGGCGCAATCTCTGGATGTTTCCAATTTGGCAGCCGGGCTCTGCCAGAGAGAGATACAGAGTATTGCCCCATTACGAAGCAATGCTTTAGCAGAGCGCGAATGTCTGTGTGGCAGCGAATGCAGTTCCAAGGGACAGTGAAAACCAGCTAGAGCTTTCAGTGCTGGCAGCTTTCCTGTGGGCGCAATGTCTGGACGTTTCCAATTTGGCAGCCGGGCTCTGCCAGAGAGAGATACAGAGTGTTGCCCCATTAGGAAGCAATGCTTTAGCAGAGCGCGAATGTCTGTGTGGCAGCGAATGCAGTTCCAAGGGACAGTGAAAACCAGCTAGAGCTTTCAGTGCTGGCAGCTTTCCTGTGGGCGCAATGTCTGGACGTTTCCAATTTGGCAGCCGGGCTCTGCCAGAGAGAGATACAGAGTGTTGCCCCATTAGGAAGCAATGCTTTAGCAGAGCGCGAATGTCTGTGTGGCAGCGAATGCAGTTCCAAGGGACAGTGTAAACCAGCTAGAGCTTTCAGTGCTGGCAGCTTTCCTGTGGGCGCAATCTCTGGACGTTTCCAATTTGGCAGCCGGGCTCTGCCAGAGAGAGATACAGAGTGTTGCCCCATTAGGAAGCAATGCTTTAGCAGAGCGCGAATGTCTGTGTGGCAGCGAATGCAGTTCCAAGGGACAGTGAAAACCAGCTAGAGCTTTCAGTGCTGGCAGCTTTCCTGTGGGCGCAATGTCTGGACGTTTCCAATTTGGCAGCCGGGCTCTGCCAGAGAGAGATACAGAGTGTTGCCCCATTACGAAGCAATGCTTTAGCAGAGCGCGAATGTCTGTGTGGCAGCGAATGCAGTTCCAAGGGACAGTGAAAACCAGCTAGAGCTTTCAGTGCTGGCAGCTTTCCTGTGGGCGCAATCTCTGGACGTTTCCAATTTGGCAGCCGGGCTCTGCCAGAGAGAGATACAGAGTGTTGCCCCATTAGGAAGCAATGCTTTAGCAGAGCGCGAATGTCTGTGTGGCAGCGAATGCAGTTCCAAGGGACAGTGAAAACCAGCTAGAGCTTTCAGTGCTGGCAGCTTTCCTGTGGGCGCAATCTCTGGACGTTTCCAATTTGGCAGCCGGGCTCTGCCAGAGAGAGATACAGAGTGTTGCCCCATTACGAAGCAATGCTTTAGCAGAGCGCGAATGTCTGTGTGGCAGCGAATGCAGTTCCAAGGGACAGTGAAAACCAGCTAGAGCTTTCAGTGCTGGCAGCTTTCCTGTGGGCGCAATGTCTGGACGTTTCCAATTTGGCAGCCGGGCTCTGCCAGAGAGAGATACAGAGTGTTGCCCCATTACGAAGCAATGCTTTAGCAGAGCGCGAATGTCTGTGTGGCAGCGAATGCAGTTCCAAGGGACAGTGAAAACCAGCTAGAGCTTTCAGTGCTGGCAGCTTTCCTGTGGGCGCAATGTCTGGACGTTTCCAATTTGGCAGCCGGGCTCTGCCAGAGAGAGATACAGAGTGTTGCCCCATTAGGAAGCAATGCTTTAGCAGAGCGCGAATGTCTGTGTGGCAGCGAATGCAGTTCCAAGGGACAGTGAAAACCAGCTAGAGCTTTCAGTGCTGGCAGCTTTCCTGTGGGCGCAATGTCTGGACGTTTCCAATTTGGCAGCCGGGCTCTGCCAGAGAGAGATACAGAGTGTTGCCCCATTAGGAAGCAATGCTTTAGCAGAGCGCGAATGTCTGTGTGGCAGCGAATGCAATTCCAAGGGACAGTGAAAACCAGCTACAGCTTTCAGTGCTGGCAGCTTTCCTGTGGGCGCAATGTCTGGACGTTTCGAATTTCACTGCCGGGCACTGGGAGAAAGTCATAGAGAGTGTTGCCCCATTACGAAGCAATGCTTTAGCAGAGCGCGAATGTCTGTGTGGCAGCGAATGCAGTTCCAAGGGACAGTGAAAACCAGCTAGAGCTTTCAGTGCTGGCAGCTTTCCTGTGGGCGCAATGTCTGGACGTTTCCAATTTGGCAGCCGGGCTCTGCCAGAGAGAGATACAGAGTGTTGCCCCATTACGAAGCAATGCTTTAGCAGAGCGCGAATGTCTGTGTGGCAGCGAATGCAGTTCCAAGGGACAGTGAAAACCAGCTAGAGCTTTCAGTGCTGGCAGCTTTCCTGTGGGCGCAATCTCTGGACGTTTCCAATTTGGCAGCCGGGCTCTGCCAGAGAGTGATACAGAGTGTTGCCCCATTAGGAAGCAATGCTTTAGCAGAGCGCGAATGTCTGTGTGGCAGCGAATGCAGTTCCAAGGGACAGTGAAAACCAGCTAGAGCTTTCAGTGCGGGCAGCTTTCCTGTGGGCGCAATGTCTGGACGTTTCCAATTTGGCAGCCGGGCTCTGCCAGAGAGAGATACAGAGTGTTGCCCCATTACGAAGCAATGCTTTAGCAGAGAGCGAATGTCTGTGTGGCAGCGAATGCAGTTCCAAGGGACAGTGAAAACCAGCTAGAGCTTTCAGTGCTGGCAGCTTTCCTGTGGGCGCAATGTCTGGACGTTTCCAATTTGGCAGCCGGGCTCTGCCAGAGAGAGATACAGAGTGTTGCCCCATTACGAAGCAATGCTTTAGCAGAGCGCGAGTGTCTGTGTGGCAGCGAATGCAGTTCCAAGGGACAGTGAAAACCAGCTAGAGCTTTCAGTGCTGGCAGCTTTCCTGTGGGCGCAATGTCTGGACGTTTCCAATTTGGCAGCCGGGCTCTGCCAGAGAGAGATACAGAGTGTTGCCCCATTACGAAGCAATGCTTTAGCAGAGCGCGAATGTCTGTGTGGCAGCGAATGCAGTTCCAAGGGACAGTGAAAACCAGCTAGAGCTTTCAGTGCTGGCAGCTTTCCTGTGGGCGCAATCTCTGGACGTTTCCAATTTGGCAGCCGGGCTCTGCCAGAGAGAGATACAGAGTGTTGCCCCATTAGGAAGCAATGCTTTAGCAGAGCGCGAATGTCTGTGTGGCAGCGAATGCAGTTCCAAGGGACAGTGAAAACCAGCTAGAGCTTTCAGTGCTGGCAGCTTTCCTGTGGGCGCAATCTCTGGACGTTTCCAATTTGGCAGCCGGGCTCTGCCAGAGAGAGATACAGAGTGTTGCCCCATTAGGAAGCAATGCTTTAGCAGAGCGCGAATGTCTGTGTGGCAGCGAATGCAGTTCCAAGGGACAGTGAAAACCAGCTAGAGCTTTCAGTGCTGGCAGCTTTCCTGTGGGCGCAATGTCTGGACGTTTCCAATTTGGCAGCCGGGCTCTGCCAGAGAGAGATACAGAGTGTTGCCCCATTAGGAAGCAATGCTTTAGCAGAGAGCGAATGTCTGTGTGGCAGCGAATGCAGTTCCAAGGGACAGTGAAAACCAGCTAGAGCTTTCAGTGCTGGCAGCTTTCCTGTGGGCGCAATGTCTGGACGTTTCCAATTTGGCAGCCGGGCTCTGCCAGAGAGAGATACAGAGTGTTGCCCCATTAGGAAGCAATGCTTTAGCAGAGCACGAATGTCTGTGTGGCAGCGAATGCAGTTCCAAGGGACAGTGAAAACCAGCTAGAGCTTTCAGTGCTGGCAGCTTTCCTGTGGGCGCAATCTCTGGACGTTTCCAATTTGGCAGCCGGGCTCTGCCAGAGAGAGATACAGAGTGTTGCCCCATTACGAAGCAATGCTTTAGCAGAGCGCGAATGTCTGTGTGGCAGCGAATGCAGTTCCAAGGGACAGTGAAAACCAGCTAGAGCTTTCAGTGCTGGCAGCTTTCCTGTGGGCGCAATCTCTGGACGTTTCCAATTTGGCAGCCGGGCTCTGCCAGAGAGAGATACAGAGTGTTGCCCCATTAGGAAGCAATGCTTTAGCAGAGCGCGAATGTCTGTGTGGCAGCGAATGCAGTTCCAAGGGACAGTGAAAACCAGCTAGAGCTTTCAGTGCTGGCAGCTTTCCTGTGGGCGCAATGTCTGGACGTTTCCAATTTGGCAGCCGGGCTCTGCCAGAGAGAGATACAGAGTGTTGCCCCATTACGAAGCAATGCTTTAGCAGAGCGCGAATGTCTGTGTGGCAGCGAATGCAGTTCCAAGGGACAGTGAAAACCAGCTAGAGCTTTCAGTGCTGGCAGCTTTCCTGTGGGCGCAATGTCTGGACGTTTCCAATTTGGCAGCCGGGCTCTGCCAGAGAGAGATACAGAGTGTTGCCCCATTACGAAGCAATGCTTTAGCAGAGCGCGAATGTCTGTGTGGCAGCGAATGCAGTTCCAAGGGACAGTGAAAACCAGCTAGAGCTTTCAGTGCTGGCAGCTTTCCTGTGGGCGCAATCTCTGGACGTTTCCAATTTGGCAGCCGGGCTCTGCCAGAGAGAGATACAGAGTGTTGCCCCATTACGAAGCAATGCTTTAGCAGAGCGCGAATGTCTGTGTGGCAGCGAATGCAGTTCCAAGGGACAGTGAAAACCAGCTAGAGCTTTCAGTGCTGGCAGCTTTCCTGTGGGCGCAATGTCTGGACATTTCCAATTTGGCAGCCGGGCTCTGCCAGAGAGAGATACAGAGTGTTGCCCCATTACGAAGCAATGCTTTAGCAGAGCGCGAATGTCTGTGTGGCAGCGAATGCAGTTCCAAGGGACAGTGAAAACCAGCTAGAGCTTTCAGTGCTGGCAGCTTTCCTGTGGGCGCAATCTCTGGACGTTTCCAATTTGGCAGCCGGGCTCTGCCAGAGAGTGATACAGAGTGTTGCCCCATTAGGAAGCAATGCTTTAGCAGAGTGCGAATGTCTGTGTGGCAGCGAATGCAGTTCCAAGGGACAGTGAAAACCAGCTAGAGCTTTCAGTGCTGGCAGCTTTCCTGTGGGCGCAATCTCTGGACGTTTCCAATTTGGCAGCCGGGCTCTGCCAGAGAGAGATACAGAGTGTTGCCCCATTACGAAGCAATGCTTTAGCAGAGCGCGAATGTCTGTGTGGCAGCGAATGCAGTTCCAAGGGACAGTGAAAACCAGCTAGAGCTTTCAGTGCTGGCAGCTTTCCTGTGGGCGCAATCTCTGGACGTTTCCAATTTGGCAGCCGGGCTCTGCCAGAGAGAGATACAGAGTGTTGCCCCATTACGAAGCAATGCTTTAGCAGAGCGCGAATGTCTGTGTGGCAGCGAATGCAGTTCCAAGGGACAGTGAAAACCAGCTAGAGCTTTCAGTGCTGGCAGCTTTCCTGTGGGCGCAATCTCTGGACGTTTCCAATTTGGCAGCCGGGCTCTGCCAGAGAGAGATACAGAGTGTTGCCCCATTACGAAGCAATGCTTTAGCAGAGCGCGAATGTCTGTGTGGCAGCGAATGCAGTTCCAAGGGACAGTGAAAACCAGCTAGAGCTTTCAGTGCTGGCAGCTTTCCTGTGGGCGCAATCTCTGGACGTTTCCAATTTGGCAGCCGGGCTCTGCCAGAGAGAGATACAGAGTGTTGCCCCATTACGAAGCAATGCTTTAGCAGAGCGCGAATGTCTGTGTGGCAGCGAATGCAGTTCCAAGGGACAGTGAAAACCAGCTAGAGCTTTCAGTGCTGGCAGCTTTCCTGTGGGCGCAATGTCTGGACATTTCCAATTTGGCAGCCGGGCTCTGCCAGAGAGAGATACAGAGTGTTGCCCCATTACGAAGCAATGCTTTAGCAGAGCGCGAATGTCTGTGTGGCAGCGAATGCAGTTCCAAGGGACAGTGAAAACCAGCTAGAGCTTTCAGTGCTGGCAGCTTTCCTGTGGGCGCAATCTCTGGACGTTTCCAATTTGGCAGCCGGGCTCTGCCAGAGAGAGATACAGAGTGTTGCCCCATTAGGAAGCAATGCTTTAGCAGAGCGCGAATGTCTGTGTGGCAGCGAATGCAGTTCCAAGGGACAGTGAAAACCAGCTAGAGCTTTCAGTGCTGGCAGCTTTCCTGTGGGCGCAATCTCTGGACGTTTCCAATTTGGCAGCCGGGCTCTGCCAGAGAGAGATACAGAGTGTTGCCCCATTAGGAAGCAGTGCTTTAGCAGAGAGCGAATGTCTGTGTGGCAGCGAATGCAGTTCCAAGGGACAGTGAAAACCAGCTAGAGCTTTCAGTGCTGGCAGCTTTCCTGTGGGCGCAATCTCTGGACGTTTCCAATTTGGCAGCCGGGCTCTGCCAGAGAGAGATACAGAGTGTTGCCCCATTAGGAAGCAATGCTTTAGCAGAGCGCGAATGTCTGTGTGGCAGCGAATGCAGTTCCAAGGGACAGTGAAAACCAGCTAGAGCTTTCAGTGCTGGCAGCTTTCCTGTGGGCGCAATCTCTGGACGTTTCCAATTTGGCAGCCGGGCTCTGCCAGAGAGAGATACAGAGTGTTGCCCCATTAGGAAGCAATGCTTTAGCAGAGCGCGAATGTCTGTGTGGCAGCGAATGCAGTTCCAAGGGACAGTGAAAACCAGCTAGAGCTTTCAGTGCTGGCAGCTTTCCTGTGGGCGCAATCTCTGGACGTTTCCAATTTGGCAGCCGGGCTCTGCCAGAGAGAGATACAGAGTGTTGCCCCATTAGGAAGCAATGCTTTAGCAGAGCGCGAATGTCTGTGTGGCAGCGAATGCAGTTCCAAGGGACAGTGAAAACCAGCTAGAGCTTTCAGTGCTGGCAGCTTTCCTGTGGGCGCAATCTCTGGACGTTTCCAATTTGGCAGCCGGGCTCTGCCAGAGAGAGATACAGAGTGTTGCCCCATTAGGAAGCAATGCTTTAGCAGAGAGCGAATGTCTGTGTGGCAGCGAATGCAGTTCCAAGGGACAGTGAAAACCAGCTAGAGCTTTCAGTGCTGGCAGCTTTCCTGTGGGCGCAATCTCTGGACGTTTCCAATTTGGCAGCCGGGCTCTGCCAGAGAGAGATACAGAGTGTTGCCCCATTAGGAAGCAATGCTTTAGCAGAGCGCGAATGTCTGTGTGGCAGCGAATGCAGTTCCAAGGGACAGTGAAAACCAGCTAGAGCTTTCAGTGCTGGCAGCTTTCCTGTGGGCGCAATCTCTGGACGTTTCCAATTTGGCAGCCGGGCTCTGCCAGAGAGAGATACAGAGTGTTGCCCCATTACGAAGCAATGCTTTAGCAGAGCGCGAATGTCTGTGTGGCAGCGAATGCAGTTCCAAGGGACAGTGAAAACCAGCTAGAGCTTTCAGTGCTGGCAGCTTTCCTGTGGGCGCAATCTCTGGACGTTTCCAATTTGGCAGCCGGGCTCTGCCAGAGAGAGATACAGAGTGTTGCCCCATTACGAAGCAATGCTTTAGCAGAGCGCGAATGTCTGTGTGGCAGCGAATGCAGTTCCAAGGGACAGTGAAAACCAGCTAGAGCTTTCAGTGCTGGCAGCTTTCCTGTGGGCGCAATCTCTGGACGTTTCCAATTTGGCAGCCGGGCTCTGCCAGAGAGAGATACAGAGTGTTGCCCCATTACGAAGCAATGCTTTAGCAGAGCGCGAATGTCTGTGTGGCAGCGAATGCAGTTCCAAGGGACAGTGAAAACCAGCTAGAGCTTTCAGTGCTGGCAGCTTTCCTGTGGGCGCAATCTCTGGACGTTTCCAATTTGGCAGCCGGGCTCTGCCAGAGAGAGATACAGAGTGTTGCCCCATTACGAAGCAATGCTTTAGCAGAGCGCGAATGTCTGTGTGGCAGCGAATGCAGTTCCAAGGGACAGTGAAAACCAGCTAGAGCTTTCAGTGCTGGCAGCTTTCCTGTGGGCGCAATGTCTGGACGTTTCCAATTTGGCAGCCGGGCTCTGCCAGAGAGAGATACAGAGTGTTGCCCCATTACGAAGCAATGCTTTAGCAGAGCGCGAATGTCTGTGTGGCAGCGAATGCAGTTCCAAGGGACAGTGAAAACCAGCTAGAGCTTTCAGTGCTGGCAGCTTTCCTGTGGGCGCAATCTCTGGACGTTTCCAATTTGGCAGCCGGGCTCTGCCAGAGAGAGATACAGAGTGTTGCCCCATTAGGAAGCAATGCTTTAGCAGAGCGCGAATGTCTGTGTGGCAGCGAATGCAGTTCCAAGGGACAGTGAAAACCAGCTAGAGCTTTCAGTGCTGGCAGCTTTCCTGTGGGCGCAATCTCTGGACGTTTCCAATTTGGCAGCCGGGCTCTGCCAGAGAGAGATACAGAGTGTTGCCCCATTAGGAAGCAATGCTTTAGCAGAGCGCGAATGTCTGTGTGGCAGCGAATGCAGTTCCAAGGGACAGTGAAAACCAGCTAGAGCTTTCAGTGCTGGCAGCTTTCCTGTGGGCGCAATCTCTGGACGTTTCCAATTTGGCAGCCGGGCTCTGCCAGAGAGAGATACAGAGTGTTGCCCCATTACGAAGCAATGCTTTAGCAGAGCGCGAATGTCTGTGTGGCAGCGAATGCAGTTCCAAGGGACAGTGAAAACCAGCTAGAGCTTTCAGTGCTGGCAGCTTTCCTGTGGGCGCAATCTCTGGACGTTTCCAATTTGGCAGCCGGGCTCTGCCAGAGAGAGATACAGAGTGTTGCCCCATTAGGAAGCAATGCTTTAGCAGAGCGCGAATGTCTGTGTGGCAGCGAATGCAGTTCCAAGGGACAGTGAAAACCAGCTAGAGCTTTCAGTGCTGGCAGCTTTCCTGTGGGCGCAATCTCTGGACGTTTCCAATTTGGCAGCCGGGCTCTGCCAGAGAGAGATACAGAGTGTTGCCCCATTACGAAGCAATGCTTTAGCAGAGCGCGAATGTCTGTGTGGCAGCGAATGCAGTTCCAAGGGACAGTGAAAACCAGCTAGAGCTTTCAGTGCTGGCAGCTTTCCTGTGGGCGCAATGTCTGGACGTTTCCAATTTGGCAGCCGGGCTCTGCCAGAGAGAGATACAGAGTGTTGCCCCATTAGGAAGCAATGCTTTAGCAGAGCGCGAATGTCTGTGTGGCAGCGAATGCAGTTCCAAGGGACAGTGAAAACCAGCTAGAGCTTTCAGTGCTGGCAGCTTTCCTGTGGGCGCAATCTCTGGACGTTTCCAATTTGGCAGCCGGGCTCTGCCAGAGAGAGATACAGAGTGTTGCCCCATTACGAAGCAATGCTTTAGCAGAGCGCGAATGTCTGTGTGGCAGCGAATGCAGTTCCAAGGGACAGTGAAAACCAGCTAGAGCTTTCAGTGCTGGCAGCTTTCCTGTGGGCGCAATGTCTGGACGTTTCCAATTTGGCAGCCGGGCTCTGCCAGAGAGAGATACAGAGTGTTGCCCCATTACGAAGCAATGCTTTAGCAGAGCGCGAATGTCTGTGTGGCAGCGAATGCAGTTCCAAGGGACAGTGAAAACCAGCTAGAGCTTTCAGTGCTGGCAGCTTTCCTGTGGGCGCAATCTCTGGACGTTTCCAATTTGGCAGCCGGGCTCTGCCAGAGAGAGATACAGAGTGTTGCCCCATTACGAAGCAATGCTTTAGCAGAGCGCGAATGTCTGTGTGGCAGCGAATGCAGTTCCAAGGGACAGTGAAAACCAGCTAGAGCTTTCAGTGCTGGCAGCTTTCCTGTGGGCGCAATCTCTGGACGTTTCCAATTTGGCAGCCGGGCTCTGCCAGAGAGAGATACAGAGTGTTGCCCCATTAGGAAGCAATGCTTTAGCAGAGCGCGAATGTCTGTGTGGCAGCGAATGCAGTTCCAAGGGACAGTGAAAACCAGCTAGAGCTTTCAGTGCTGGCAGCTTTCCTGTGGGCGCAATCTCTGGACGTTTCCAATTTGGCAGCCGGGCTCTGCCAGAGAGAGATACAGAGTGTTGCCCCATTACGAAGCAATGCTTTAGCAGAGCGCGAATGTCTGTGTGGCAGCGAATGCAGTTCCAAGGGACAGTGAAAACCAGCTAGAGCTTTCAGTGCTGGCAGCTTTCCTGTGGGCGCAATGTCTGGACGTTTCCAATTTGGCAGCCGGGCTCTGCCAGAGAGAGATACAGAGTGTTGCCCCATTACGAAGCAATGCTTTAGCAGAGCGCGAATGTCTGTGTGGCAGCGAATGCAGTTCCAAGGGACAGTGAAAACCAGCTAGAGCTTTCAGTGCTGGCAGCTTTCCTGTGGGCGCAATGTCTGGACGTTTCCAATTTGGCAGCCGGGCTCTGCCAGAGAGAGATACAGAGTGTTGCCCCATTAGGAAGCAATGCTTTAGCAGAGCGCGAATGTCTGTGTGGCAGCGAATGCAGTTCCAAGGGACAGTGAAAACCAGCTAGAGCTTTCAGTGCTGGCAGCTTTCCTGTGGGCGCAATGTCTGGACGTTTCCAATTTGGCAGCCGGGCTCTGCCAGAGAGAGATACAGAGTGTTGCCCCATTAGGAAGCAATGCTTTAGCAGAGCGCGAATGTCTGTGTGGCAGCGAATGCAGTTCCAAGGGACAGTGAAAACCAGCTACAGCTTTCAGTGCTGGCAGCTTTCCTGTGGGCGCAATGTCTGGACGTTTCGAATTTCACTGCCGGGCACTGGGAGAAAGTCATAGAGAGTGTTGCCCCATTAGGAAGCAATGCTTTAGCAGAGCGCGAATGTCTATGTGGCAGCGAATGCAGTTCCAAGGGACAGTGAAAACCAGCTAGAGCTTTCAGTGCTGGCAGCTTTCCTGTGGGCGCAATCTCTGGACGTTTCCAATTTGGCAGCCGGGCTCTGCCAGAGAGAGATACAGAGTGTTGCCCCATTAGGAAGCAATGCTTTAGCAGAGCGCGAATGTCTGTGTGGCAGCGAATGCAGTTCCAAGGGACAGTGAAAACCAGCTAGAGCTTTCAGTGCTGGCAGCTTTCCTGTGGGCGCAATGTCTGGACGTTTCCAATTTGGCAGCCGGGCTCTGCCAGAGAGAGATACAGAGTGTTGCCCCATTACGAAGCAATGCTTTAGCAGAGCGCGAATGTCTGTGTGGCAGCGAATGCAGTTCCAAGGGACAGTGAAAACCAGCTAGAGCTTTCAGTGCTGGCAGCTTTCCTGTGGGCGCAATGTCTGGACGTTTCCAATTTGGCAGCCGGGCTCTGCCAGAGAGAGATACAGAGTGTTGCCCCATTACGAAGCAATGCTTTAGCAGAGCGCGAGTGTCTGTGTGGCAGCGAATGCAGTTCCAAGGGACAGTGAAAACCAGCTAGAGCTTTCAGTGCTGGCAGCTTTCCTGTGGGCGCAATGTCTGGACGTTTCCAATTTGGCAGCCGGGCTCTGCCAGAGAGAGATACAGAGTGTTGCCCCATTACGAAGCAATGCTTTAGCAGAGCGCGAATGTCTGTGTGGCAGCGAATGCAGTTCCAAGGGACAGTGAAAACCAGCTAGAGCTTTCAGTGCTGGCAGCTTTCCTGTGGGCGCAATCTCTGGACGTTTCCAATTTGGCAGCCGGGCTCTGCCAGAGAGAGATACAGAGTGTTGCCCCATTAGGAAGCAATGCTTTAGCAGAGCGCGAATGTCTGTGTGGCAGCGAATGCAGTTCCAAGGGACAGTGAAAACCAGCTAGAGCTTTCAGTGCTGGCAGCTTTCCTGTGGGCGCAATGTCTGGACGTTTCCAATTTGGCAGCCGGGCTCTGCCAGAGAGAGATACAGAGTGTTGCCCCATTAGGAAGCAATGCTTTAGCAGAGCGCGAATGTCTGTGTGGCAGCGAATGCAGTTCCAAGGGACAGTGAAAACCAGCTAGAGCTTTCAGTGCTGGCAGCTTTCCTGTGGGCGCAATGTCTGGACGTTTCCAATTTGGCAGCCGGGCTCTGCCAGAGAGAGATACAGAGTGTTGCCCCATTACGAAGCAATGCTTTAGCAGAGCGCGAATGTCTGTGTGGCAGCGAATGCAGTTCCAAGGGACAGTGAAAACCAGCTAGAGCTTTCAGTGCTGGCAGCTTTCCTGTGGGCGCAATGTCTGGACGTTTCCAATTTGGCAGCCGGGCTCTGCCAGAGAGAGATACAGAGTGTTGCCCCATTAGGAAGCAATGCTTTAGCAGAGCGCGAATGTCTGTGTGGCAGCGAATGCAGTTCCAAGGGACAGTGAAAACCAGCTAGAGCTTTCAGTGCTGGCAGCTTTCCTGTGGGCGCAATCTCTGGACGTTTCCAATTTGGCAGCCGGGCTCTGCCAGAGAGAGATACAGAGTGTTGCCCCATTAGGAAGCAATGCTTTAGCAGAGCGCGAATGTCTGTGTGGCAGCGAATGCAGTTCCAAGGGACAGTGAAAACCAGCTAGAGCTTTCAGTGCTGGCAGCTTTCCTGTGGGCGCAATCTCTGGACGTTTCCAATTTGGCAGCCGGGCTCTGCCAGAGAGAGATACAGAGTGTTGCCCCATTACGAAGCAATGCTTTAGCAGAGCGCGAATGTCTGTGTGGCAGCGAATGCAGTTCCAAGGGACAGTGAAAACCAGCTAGAGCTTTCAGTGCTGGCAGCTTTCCTGTGGGCGCAATCTCTGGACGTTTCCAATTTGGCAGCCGGGCTCTGCCAGAGAGTGATACAGAGTGTTGCCCCATTAGGAAGCAATGCTTTAGCAGAGTGCGAATGTCTGTGTGGCAGCGAATGCAGTTCCAAGGGACAGTGAAAACCAGCTAGAGCTTTCAGTGCTGGCAGCTTTCCTGTGGGCGCAATGTCTGGACGTTTCCAATTTGGCAGCCGGGCTCTGCCAGAGAGAGATACAGAGTGTTGCCCCATTACGAAGCAATGCTTTAGCAGAGCGCGAATGTCTGTGTGGCAGCGAATGCAGTTCCAAGGGACAGTGAAAACCAGCTAGAGCTTTCAGTGCTGGCAGCTTTCCTGTGGGCGCAATCTCTGGACGTTTCCAATTTGGCAGCCGGGCTCTGCCAGAGAGAGATACAGAGTGTTGCCCCATTAGGAAGCAATGCTTTAGCAGAGCGCGAATGTCTGTGTGGCAGCGAATGCAGTTCCAAGGGACAGTGAAAACCAGCTAGAGCTTTCAGTGCTGGCAGCTTTCCTGTGGGCGCAATGTCTGGACGTTTCCAATTTGGCAGCCGGGCTCTGCCAGAGAGAGATACAGAGTGTTGCCCCATTACGAAGCAATGCTTTAGCAGAGCGCGAATGTCTGTGTGGCAGCGAATGCAGTTCCAAGGGACAGTGAAAACCAGCTAGAGCTTTCAGTGCTGGCAGCTTTCCTGTGGGCGCAATGTCTGGACGTTTCCAATTTGGCAGCCGGGCTCTGCCAGAGAGAGATACAGAGTGTTGCCCCATTACGAAGCAATGCTTTAGCAGAGCGCGAGTGTCTGTGTGGCAGCGAATGCAGTTCCAAGGGACAGTGAAAACCAGCTAGAGCTTTCAGTGCTGGCAGCTTTCCTGTGGGCGCAATGTCTGGACGTTTCCAATTTGGCAGCCGGGCTCTGCCAGAGAGAGATACAGAGTGTTGCCCCATTACGAAGCAATGCTTTAGCAGAGCGCGAATGTCTGTGTGGCAGCGAATGCAGTTCCAAGGGACAGTGAAAACCAGCTAGAGCTTTCAGTGCTGGCAGCTTTCCTGTGGGCGCAATCTCTGGACGTTTCCAATTTGGCAGCCGGGCTCTGCCAGAGAGAGATACAGAGTGTTGCCCCATTAGGAAGCAATGCTTTAGCAGAGCGCGAATGTCTGTGTGGCAGCGAATGCAGTTCCAAGGGACAGTGAAAACCAGCTAGAGCTTTCAGTGCTGGCAGCTTTCCTGTGGGCGCAATGTCTGGACGTTTCCAATTTGGCAGCCGGGCTCTGCCAGAGAGAGATACAGAGTGTTGCCCCATTAGGAAGCAATGCTTTAGCAGAGCGCGAATGTCTGTGTGGCAGCGAATGCAGTTCCAAGGGACAGTGAAAACCAGCTAGAGCTTTCAGTGCTGGCAGCTTTCCTGTGGGCGCAATGTCTGGACGTTTCCAATTTGGCAGCCGGGCTCTGCCAGAGAGAGATACAGAGTGTTGCCCCATTACGAAGCAATGCTTTAGCAGAGCGCGAATGTCTGTGTGGCAGCGAATGCAGTTCCAAGGGACAGTGAAAACCAGCTAGAGCTTTCAGTGCTGGCAGCTTTCCTGTGGGCGCAATGTCTGGACGTTTCCAATTTGGCAGCCGGGCTCTGCCAGAGAGAGATACAGAGTGTTGCCCCATTAGGAAGCAATGCTTTAGCAGAGCGCGAATGTCTGTGTGGCAGCGAATGCAGTTCCAAGGGACAGTGAAAACCAGCTAGAGCTTTCAGTGCTGGCAGCTTTCCTGTGGGCGCAATCTCTGGACGTTTCCAATTTGGCAGCCGGGCTCTGCCAGAGAGAGATACAGAGTGTTGCCCCATTAGGAAGCAATGCTTTAGCAGAGCGCGAATGTCTGTGTGGCAGCGAATGCAGTTCCAAGGGACAGTGAAAACCAGCTAGAGCTTTCAGTGCTGGCAGCTTTCCTGTGGGCGCAATCTCTGGACGTTTCCAATTTGGCAGCCGGGCTCTGCCAGAGAGAGATACAGAGTGTTGCCCCATTACGAAGCAATGCTTTAGCAGAGCGCGAATGTCTGTGTGGCAGCGAATGCAGTTCCAAGGGACAGTGAAAACCAGCTAGAGCTTTCAGTGCTGGCAGCTTTCCTGTGGGCGCAATCTCTGGACGTTTCCAATTTGGCAGCCGGGCTCTGCCAGAGAGTGATACAGAGTGTTGCCCCATTAGGAAGCAATGCTTTAGCAGAGTGCGAATGTCTGTGTGGCAGCGAATGCAGTTCCAAGGGACAGTGAAAACCAGCTAGAGCTTTCAGTGCTGGCAGCTTTCCTGTGGGCGCAATGTCTGGACGTTTCCAATTTGGCAGCCGGGCTCTGCCAGAGAGAGATACAGAGTGTTGCCCCATTACGAAGCAATGCTTTAGCAGAGCGCGAATGTCTGTGTGGCAGCGAATGCAGTTCCAAGGGACAGTGAAAACCAGCTAGAGCTTTCAGTGCTGGCAGCTTTCCTGTGGGCGCAATCTCTGGACGTTTCCAATTTGGCAGCCGGGCTCTGCCAGAGAGAGATACAGAGTGTTGCCCCATTAGGAAGCAATGCTTTAGCAGAGCGCGAATGTCTGTGTGGCAGCGAATGCAGTTCCAAGGGACAGTGAAAACCAGCTAGAGCTTTCACTGCTGGCAGCTTTCCTGTGGGCGCAATGTCTGGACGTTTCCAATTTGGCAGCCGGGCTCTGCCAGAGAGAGATACAGAGTGTTGCCCCATTACGAAGCAATGCTTTAGCAGAGCGCGAATGTCTGTGTGGCAGCGAATGCAGTTCCAAGGGACAGTGAAAACCAACTAGAGCTTTCCGTGCTGGCAGCTTTCCTGTGGGCGCAATCTCTGGACGTTTCCAATTTGGCAGCCGGGCTCTGCCAGAGAGAGATACAGAGTGTTGCCCCATTACGAAGCAATGCTTTAGCAGAGCGCGAATGTCTGTGTGGCAGCGAATGCATTTCCAAGGGACAGTGAAAACCAGCTAGAGCTTTCAGTGCTGGCAGCTTTCCTGTGGGCGCAATCTCTGGACGTTTCCAATTTGGCAGCCGGGCTCTGCCAGAGAGAGATACAGAGTGTTGCCCCATTAGGAAGCAATGCTTTAGCAGAGCGCGAATGTCTGTGTGGCAGCGAATGCAGTTCCAAGGGACAGTGAAAACCAGCTAGAGCTTTCCGTACTGGCAGCTTTCCTGTGGGCGCAATCTCTGGACGTTTCCAATTTGGCAGCCGGGCTCTGCCAGAGAGAGATACAGAGTGTTGCCCCATTAGGAAGCAATGCTTTAGCAGAGCGCGAATGTCTGTGTGGCAGCGAATGCAGTTCCAAGGGACAGTGAAAACCAGCTAGAGCTTTCAGTGCTGGCAGCTTTCCTGTGGGCGCAATCTCTGGACGTTTCCAATTTGGCAGCCGGGCTCTGCCAGAGAGAGATACAGAGTGTTGCCCCATTACGAAGCAATGCTTTAGCAGAGCGCGAATGTCTGTGTGGCAGCGAATGCAGTTCCAAGGGACAGTGAAAACCAGCTAGAGCTTTCCGTGCTGGCAGCTTTCCTGTGGGCGCAATGTCTGGACGTTTCCAATTTGGCAGCCGGGCTCTGCCAGAGAGAGATACAGAGTGTTGCCCCATTAGGAAGCAATGCTTTAGCAGAGCGCGAATGTCTGTGTGGCAGCGAATGCAGTTCCAAGGGACAGTGAAAACCAGCTAGAGCTTTCAGTGCTGGCAGCTTTCCTGTGGGCGCAATGTCTGGACGTTTCCAATTTGGCAGCCGGGCTCTGCCAGAGAGAGATACAGAGTGTTGCCCCATTACGAAGCAATGCTTTAGCAGAGCGCGAATGTCTGTGTGGCAGCGAATGCAGTTCCAAGGGACAGTGAAAACCAGCTACAGCTTTCAGTGCTGGCAGCTTTCCTGTGGGCGCAATGTCTGGACGTTTCGAATTTCACTGCCGGGCACTGGGAGAAAGTCATAGAGAGTGTTGCCCCATTAGGAAGCAATGCTTTAGCAGAGCGCGAATGTCTGTGTGGCAGCGAATGCAGTTCCAAGGGACAGTGAAAACCAGCTAGAGCTTTCAGTGCTGGCAGCTTTCCTGTGGGCGCAATGTCTGGACGTTTCCAATTTGGCAGCCGGGCTCTGCCAGAGAGAGATACAGAGTGTTGCCCCATTACGAAGCAATGCTTTAGCAGAGCGCGAATGTCTGTGTGGCAGCGAATGCAGTTCCAAGGGACAGTGAAAACCAGCTAGAGCTTTCAGTGCTGGCAGCTTTCCTGTGGGCGCAATGTCTGGACGTTTCCAATTTGGCAGCCGGGCTCTGCCAGAGAGTGATACAGAGTTTTGCCCCATTAGGAAGCAATGCTTTAGCAGAGCGTGAATGTCTGTGTGGCAGCGAATGCAGTTCCAAGGGACAGTGAAAACCAGCTAGAGCTTTCAGTGCTGGCAGCTTTCCTGTGGGCGCAATCTCTGGACGTTTCCAATTTGGCAGCCGGGCTCTGCCAGAGAGAGATACAGAGTGTTGCCCCATTACGAAGCAATGCTTTAGCAGAGCGCGAATGTCTGTGTGGCAGCGAATGCAGTTCCAAGGGACAGTGAAAACCAGCTAGAGCTTTCAGTGCTGGCAGCTTTCCTGTGGGCGCAATGTCTGGACGTTTCCAATTTGGCAGCCGGGCTCTGCCAGAGAGAGATACAGAGTGTTGCCCCATTACGAAGCAATGCTTTAGCAGAGCGCGAGTGTCTGTGTGGCAGCGAATGCAGTTCCAAGGGACAGTGAAAACCAGCTAGAGCTTTCAGTGCTGGCAGCTTTCCTGTGGGCGCAATGTCTGGACGTTTCCAATTTGGCAGCCGGGCTCTGCCAGAGAGAGATACAGAGTGTTGCCCCATTAGGAAGCAATGCTTTAGCAGAGCGCGAATGTCTGTGTGGCAGCGAATGCAGTTCCAAGGGACAGTGAAAACCAGCTAGAGCTTTCAGTGCTGGCAGCTTTCCTGTGGGCGCAATGTCTGGACGTTTCCAATTTGGCAGCCGGGCTCTGCCAGAGAGAGATACAGAGTGTTGCCCCATTAGGAAGCAATGCTTTAGCAGAGCGCGAATGTCTGTGTGGCAGCGAATGCAGTTCCAAGGGACAGTGAAAACCAGCTAGAGCTTTCAGTGCTGGCAGCTTTCCTGTGGGCGCAATGTCTGGACGTTTCCAATTTGGCAGCCGGGCTCTGCCAGAGAGAGATACAGAGTGTTGCCCCATTAGGAAGCAATGCTTTAGCAGAGCGCGAATGTCTGTGTGGCAGCGAATGCAGTTCCAAGGGACAGTGAAAACCAGCTAGAGCTTTCAGTGCTGGCAGCTTTCCTGTGGGCGCAATCTCTGGACGTTTCCAATTTGGCAGCCGGGCTCTGCCAGAGAGAGATACAGAGTGTTGCCCCATTAGGAAGCAATGCTTTAGCAGAGCGCGAATGTCTGTGTGGCAGCGAATGCAGTTCCAAGGGACAGTGAAAACCAGCTAGAGCTTTCAGTGCTGGCAGCTTTCCTGTGGGCGCAATCTCTGGACGTTTCCAATTTGGCAGCCGGGCTCTGCCAGAGAGAGATACAGAGTGTTGCCCCATTAGGAAGCAATGCTTTAGCAGAGCGCGAATGTCTGTGTGGCAGCGAATGCAGTTCCAAGGGACAGTGAAAACCAGCTAGAGCTTTCAGTGCTGGCAGCTTTCCTGTGGGCGCAATCTCTGGACGTTTCCAATTTGGCAGCCGGGCTCTGCCAGAGAGAGATACAGAGTGTTGCCCCATTAGGAAGCAATGCTTTAGCAGAGCGCGAATGTCTGTGTGGCAGCGAATGCAGTTCCAAGGGACAGTGAAAACCAGCTAGAGCTTTCAGTGCTGGCAGCTTTCCTGTGGGCGCAATCTCTGGACGTTTCCAATTTGGCAGCCGGGCTCTGCCAGAGAGAGATACAGAGTGTTGCCCCATTAGGAAGCAATGCTTTAGCAGAGCGCGAATGTCTGTGTGGCAGCGAATGCAGTTCCAAGGGACAGTGAAAACCAGCTAGAGCTTTCAGTGCTGGCAGCTTTCCTGTGGGCGCAATCTCTGGACGTTTCCAATTTGGCAGCCGGGCTCTGCCAGAGAGAGATACAGAGTGTTGCCCCATTACGAAGCAATGCTTTAGCAGAGCGCGAATGTCTGTGTGGCAGCGAATGCAGTTCCAAGGGACAGTGAAAACCAGCTAGAGCTTTCAGTGCTGGCAGCTTTCCTGTGGGCGCAATCTCTGGACGTTTCCAATTTGGCAGCCGGGCTCTGCCAGAGAGAGATACAGAGTGTTGCCCCATTAGGAAGCAATGCTTTAGCAGAGCGCGAATGTCTGTGTGGCAGCGAATGCAGTTCCAAGGGACAGTGAAAACCAGCTAGAGCTTTCAGTGCTGGCAGCTTTCCTGTGGGCGCAATCTCTGGACGTTTCCAATTTGGCAGCCGGGCTCTGCCAGAGAGAGATACAGAGTGTTGCCCCATTAGGAAGCAATGCTTTAGCAGAGCGCGAATGTCTGTGTGGCAGCGAATGCAGTTCCAAGGGACAGTGAAAACCAGCTAGAGCTTTCAGTGCTGGCAGCTTTCCTGTGGGCGCAATCTCTGGACGTTTCCAATTTGGCAGCCGGGCTCTGCCAGAGAGAGATACAGAGTGTTGCCCCATTACGAAGCAATGCTTTAGCAGAGCGCGAATGTCTGTGTGGCAGCGAATGCAGTTCCAAGGGACAGTGAAAACCAGCTAGAGCTTTCAGTGCTGGCAGCTTTCCTGTGGGCGCAATCTCTGGACGTTTCCAATTTGGCAGCCGGGCTCTGCCAGAGAGAGATACAGAGTGTTGCCCCATTAGGAAGCAATGCTTTAGCAGAGCGCGAATGTCTGTGTGGCAGCGAATGCAGTTCCAAGGGACAGTGAAAACCAGCTAGAGCTTTCAGTGCTGGCAGCTTTCCTGTGGGCGCAATCTCTGGACGTTTCCAATTTGGCAGCCGGGCTCTGCCAGAGAGAGATACAGAGTGTTGCCCCATTACGAAGCAATGCTTTAGCAGAGCGCGAATGTCTGTGTGGCAGCGAATGCAGTTCCAAGGGACAGTGAAAACCAGCTAGAGCTTTCAGTGCTGGCAGCTTTCCTGTGGGCGCAATGTCTGGACGTTTCCAATTTGGCAGCCGGGCTCTGCCAGAGAGAGATACAGAGTGTTGCCCCATTACGAAGCAATGCTTTAGCAGAGCGCGAATGTCTGTGTGGCAGCGAATGCAGTTCCAAGGGACAGTGAAAACCAGCTAGAGCTTTCAGTGCTGGCAGCTTTCCTGTGGGCGCAATCTCTGGACGTTTCCAATTTGGCAGCCGGGCTCTGCCAGAGAGAGATACAGAGTGTTGCCCCATTACGAAGCAATGCTTTAGCAGAGCGCGAATGTCTGTGTGGCAGCGAATGCAGTTCCAAGGGACAGTGAAAACCAGCTAGAGCTTTCAGTGCTGGCAGCTTTCCTGTGGGCGCAATGTCTGGACGTTTCCAATTTGGCAGCCGGGCTCTGCCAGAGAGAGATACAGAGTGTTGCCCCATTACGAAGCAATGCTTTAGCAGAGCGCGAATGTCTGTGTGGCAGCGAATGCAGTTCCAAGGGACAGTGAAAACCAGCTAGAGCTTTCAGTGCTGGCAGCTTTCCTGTGGGCGCAATCTCTGGACGTTTCCAATTTGGCAGCCGGGCTCTGCCAGAGAGAGATACAGAGTGTTGCCCCATTACGAAGCAATGCTTTAGCAGAGCGCGAGTGTCTGTGTGGCAGCGAATGCAGTTCCAAGGGACAGTGAAAACCAGCTAGAGCTTTCAGTGCTGGCAGCTTTCCTGTGGGCGCAATGTCTGGACGTTTCCAATTTGGCAGCCGGGCTCTGCCAGAGAGAGATACAGAGTGTTGCCCCATTACGAAGCAATGCTTTAGCAGAGCGCGAATGTCTGTGTGGCAGCGAATGCAGTTCCAAGGGACAGTGAAAACCAGCTAGAGCTTTCAGTGCTGGCAGCTTTCCTGTGGGCGCAATCTCTGGACGTTTCCAATTTGGCAGCCGGGCTCTGCCAGAGAGAGTTACAGAGTGTTGCCCCATTAGGAAGCAATGCTTTAGCAGAGCGCGAATGTCTGTGTGGCAGCGAATGCAGTTCCAAGGGACAGTGAAAACCAGCTAGAGCTTTCAGTGCTGGCAGCTTTCCTGTGGGCGCAATCTCTGGACGTTTGCAATTTGGCAGCCGGGCTCTGCCAGAGAGAGATACAGAGTGTTGCCCCATTAGGAAGCAATGCTTTAGCAGAGCGCGAATGTCTGTGTGGCAGCGAATGCAGTTCCAAGGGACAGTGAAAACCAGCTAGAGCTTTCAGTGCTGGCAGCTTTCCTGTGGGCGCAATGTCTGGACGTTTCCAATTTGGCAGCCGGGCTCTGCCAGAGAGAGATACAGAGTGTTGCCCCATTAGGAAGCAATGCTTTAGCAGAGCGCGAATGTCTGTGTGGCAGCGAATGCAGTTCCAAGGGACAGTGAAAACCAGCTAGAGCTTTCAGTGCTGGCAGCTTTCCTGTGGGCGCAATCTCTGGACGTTTCCAATTTGGCAGCCGGGCTCTGCCAGAGAGAGATACAGAGTGTTGCCCCATTAGGAAGCAATGCTTTAGCAGAGAGCGAGTGTCTGTGTGGCAGCGAATGCAGTTCCAAGGGACAGTGAAAACCAGCTAGAGCTTTCAGTGCTGGCAGCTTTCCTGTGGGCGCAATGTCTGGACGTTTCCAATTTGGCAGCCGGGCTCTGCCAGAGAGAGATACAGAGTGTTGCCCCATTACGAAGCAATGCTTTAGCAGAGCGCGAATGTCTGTGTGGCAGCGAATGCAGTTCCAAGGGACAGTGAAAACCAGCTAGAGCTTTCAGTGCTGGCAGCTTTCCTGTGGGCGCAATGTCTGGACGTTTCCAATTTGGCAGCCGGGCTCTGCCAGAGAGAGATACAGAGTGTTGCCCCATTACGAAGCAATGCTTTAGCAGAGCGCGAATGTCTGTGTGGCAGCGTATGCAGTTCCAAGGGACAGTGAAAACCAGCTAGAGCTTTCAGTGCTGGCAGCTTTCCTGTGGGCGCAATCTCTGGACGTTTCCAATTTGGCAGCCGGGCTCTGCCAGAGAGAGATACAGAGTGTTGCCCCATTACGAAGCAATGCTTTAGCAGAGCGCGAATGTCTGTGTGGCAGCGAATGCAGTTCCAAGGGACAGTGAAAACCAGCTAGAGCTTTCAGTGCTGGCAGCTTTCCTGTGGGCGCAATGTCTGGACGTTTCCAATTTGGCAGCCGGGCTCTGCCAGAGAGAGATACAGAGTGTTGCCCCATTAGGAAGCAATGCTTTAGCAGAGCGCGAATGTCTGTGTGGCAGCGAATGCAGTTCCAAGGGACAGTGAAAACCAGCTAGAGCTTTCAGTGCTGGCAGCTTTCCTGTGGGCGCAATGTCTGGACGTTTCCAATTTGGCAGCCGGGCTCTGCCAGAGAGAGATACAGAGTGTTGCCCCATTACGAAGCAATGCTTTAGCAGAGCGCGAATGTCTGTGTGGCAGCGAATGCAGTTCCAAGGGACAGTGAAAACCAGCTAGAGCTTTCAGTGCTGGCAGCTTTCCTGTGGGCGCAATCTCTGGACGTTTCCAATTTGGCAGCCGGGCTCTGCCAGAGAGAGATACAGAGTGTTGCCCCATTACGAAGCAATGCTTTAGCAGAGCGCGAATGTCTGTGTGGCAGCGAATGCAGTTCCAAGGGACAGTGAAAACCAGCTAGAGCTTTCAGTGCTGGCAGCTTTCCTGTGGGCGCAATCTCTGGACGTTTCCAATTTGGCAGCCGGGCTCTGCCAGAGAGAGATACAGAGTGTTGCCCCATTAGGAAGCAATGCTTTAGCAGAGCGCGAATGTCTGTGTGGCAGCGAATGCAGTTCCAAGGGACAGTGAAAACCAGCTAGAGCTTTCAGTGCTGGCAGCTTTCCTGTGGGCGCAATGTCTGGACGTTTCCAATTTGGCAGCCGGGCTCTGCCAGAGAGAGATACAGAGTGTTGCCCCATTACGAAGCAATGCTTTAGCAGAGCGCGAATGTCTGTGTGGCAGCGAATGCAGTTCCAAGGGACAGTGAAAACCAGCTAGAGCTTTCAGTGCTGGCAGCTTTCCTGTGGGCGCAATCTCTGGACGTTTCCAATTTGGCAGCCGGGCTCTGCCAGAGAGAGATACAGAGTGTTGCCCCATTACGAAGCAATGCTTTAGCAGAGCGCGAATGTCTGTGTGGCAGCGAATGCAGTTCCAAGGGACAGTGAAAACCAGCTAGAGCTTTCAGTGCTGGCAGCTTTCCTGTGGGCGCAATGTCTGGACGTTTCCAATTTGGCAGCCGGGCTCTGCCAGAGAGAGATACAGAGTGTTGCCCCATTACGAAGCAATGCTTTAGCAGAGCGCGAATGTCTGTGTGGCAGCGAATGCAGTTCCAAGGGACAGTGAAAACCAGCTAGAGCTTTCAGTGCTGGCAGCTTTCCTGTGGGCGCAATCTCTGGACGTTTCCAATTTGGCAGCCGGGCTCTGCCAGAGAGAGATACAGAGCGTTGCCCCATTACGAAGCAATGCTTTAGCAGAGCGCAAATGTCTGTGTGGCAGCGAATGCAGTTCCAAGGGACAGTGAAAACCAGCTAGAGCTTTCAGTGCTGGCAGCTTTCCTGTGGGCGCAATCTCTGGACGTTTCCAATTTGGCAGCCGGGCTCTGCCAGAGAGAGATACAGAGCGTTGCCCCATTACGAAGCAATGCTTTAGCAGAGCGCGAATGTCTGTGTGGCAGCGAATGCAGTTCCAAGGGACAGTGAAAACCAGCTAGAGCTTTCAGTGCTGGCAGCTTTCCTGTGGGCGCAATCTCTGGACGTTTCCAATTTGGCAGCCGGGCTCTGCCAGAGAGAGATACAGAGTGTTGCCCCATTACGAAGCAATGCTTTAGCAGAGCGCGAATGTCTGTGTGGCAGCGAATGCAGTTCCAAGGGACAGTGAAAACCAGCTAGAGCTTTCAGTGCTGGCAGCTTTCCTGTGGGCGCAATCTCTGGACGTTTCCAATTTGGCAGCCGGGCTCTGCCAGAGAGAGATACAGAGTGTTGCCCCATTACGAAGCAATGCTTTAGCAGAGCGCGAATGTCTGTGTGGCAGCGAATGCAGTTCCAAGGGACAGTGAAAACCAGCTAGAGCTTTCAGTGCTGGCAGCTTTCCTGTGGGCGCAATCTCTGGACGTTTCCAATTTGGCAGCCGGGCTCTGCCAGAGAGAGATACAGAGTGTTGCCCCATTACGAAGCAATGCTTTAGCAGAGCGCGAATGTCTGTGTGGCAGCGAATGCAGTTCCAAGGGACAGTGAAAACCAGCTAGAGCTTTCAGTGCTGGCAGCTTTCCTGTGGGCGCAATGTCTGGACGTTTCCAATTTGGCAGCCGGGCTCTGCCAGAGAGAGATACAGAGTGTTGCCCCATTACGAAGCAATGCTTTAGCAGAGCGCGAATGTCTGTGTGGCAGCGAATGCAGTTCCAAGGGACAGTGAAAACCAGCTAGAGCTTTCAGTGCTGGCAGCTTTCCTGTGGGCGCAATCTCTGGACGTTTCCAATTTGGCAGCCGGGCTCTGCCAGAGAGAGATACAGAGTGTTGCCCCATTAGGAAGCAATGCTTTAGCAGAGCGCGAATGTCTGTGTGGCAGCGAATGCAGTTCCAAGGGACAGTGAAAACCAGCTAGAGCTTTCAGTGCTGGCAGCTTTCCTGTGGGCGCAATGTCTGGACGTTTCCAATTTGGCAGCCGGGCTCTGCCAGAGAGAGATACAGAGTGTTGCCCCATTACGAAGCAATGCTTTAGCAGAGCGCGAATGTCTGTGTGGCAGCGAATGCAGTTCCAAGGGACAGTGAAAACCAGCTAGAGCTTTCAGTGCTGGCAGCTTTCCTGTGGGCGCAATGTCTGGACGTTTCCAATTTGGCAGCCGGGCTCTGCCAGAGAGAGATACAGAGTGTTGCCCCATTACGAAGCAATGCTTTAGCAGAGCGCGAATGTCTGTGTGGCAGCGAATGCAGTTCCAAGGGACAGTGAAAACCAGCTAGAGCTTTCAGTGCTGGCAGCTTTCCTGTGGGCGCAATCTCTGGACGTTTCCAATTTGGCAGCCGGGCTCTGCCAGAGAGAGATACAGAGTGTTGCCCCATTACGAAGCAATGCTTTAGCAGAGCGCGAATGTCTGTGTGGCAGCGAATGCAGTTCCAAGGGACAGTGAAAACCAGCTAGAGCTTTCAGTGCTGGCAGCTTTCCTGTGGGCGCAATCTCTGGACGTTTCCAATTTGGCAGCCGGGCTCTGCCAGAGAGAGATACAGAGTGTTGCCCCATTAGGAAGCAATGCTTTAGCAGAGCGCGAATGTCTGTGTGGCAGCGAATGCAGTTCCAAGGGACAGTGAAAACCAGCTAGAGCTTTCAGTGCTGGCAGCTTTCCTGTGGGCGCAATGTCTGGACGTTTCCAATTTGGCAGCCGGGCTCTGCCAGACAGAGATACAGAGTGTTGCCCCATTACGAAGCAATGCTTTAGCAGAGCGCGAATGTCTGTGTGGCAGCGAATGCAGTTCCAAGGGACAGTGAAAACCAGCTAGAGCTTTCAGTGCTGGCAGCTTTCCTGTGGGCGCAATCTCTGGACGTTTCCAATTTGGCAGCCGGGCTCTGCCAGAGAGAGATACAGAGTGTTGCCCCATTACGAAGCAATGCTTTAGCAGAGCGCGAGTGTCTGTGTGGCAGCGAATGCAGTTCCAAGGGACAGTGAAAACCAGCTAGAGCTTTCAGTGCTGGCAGCTTTCCTGTGGGCGCAATCTCTGGACGTTTCCAATTTGGCAGCCGGGCTCTGCCAGAGAGAGATACAGAGTGTTGCCCCATTACGAAGCAATGCTTTAGCAGAGCGCGAATGTCTGTGTGGCAGCGAATGCAGTTCCAAGGGACAGTGAAAACCAGCTAGAGCTTTCAGTGCTGGCAGCTTTCCTGTGGGCGCAATCTCTGGACGTTTCCAATTTGGCAGCCGGGCTCTGCCAGAGAGAGATACAGAGTGTTGCCCCATTACGAAGCAATGCTTTAGCAGAGCGCGAATGTCTGTGTGGCAGCGAATGCAGTTCCAAGGGACAGTGAAAACCAGCTAGAGCTTTCAGTGCTGGCAGCTTTCCTGTGGGCGCAATCTCTGGACGTTTCCAATTTGGCAGCCGGGCTCTGCCAGAGAGAGATACAGAGTGTTGCCCCATTACGAAGCAATGCTTTAGCAGAGCGCGAATGTCTGTGTGGCAGCGAATGCAGTTCCAAGGGACAGTGAAAACCAGCTAGAGCTTTCAGTGCTGGCAGCTTTCCTGTGGGCGCAATCTCTGGACGTTTCCAATTTGGCAGCCGGGCTCTGCCAGAGAGAGATACAGAGTGTTGCCCCATTAGGAAGCAATGCTTTAGCAGAGCGCGAATGTCTGTGTGGCAGCGAATGCAGTTCCAAGGGACAGTGAAAACCAGCTAGAGCTTTCAGTGCTGGCAGCTTTCCTGTGGGCGCAATCTCTGGACGTTTCCAATTTGGCAGCCGGGCTCTGCCAGAGAGAGATACAGAGTGTTGCCCCATTACGAAGCAATGCTTTAGCAGAGCGCGAATGTCTGTGTGGCAGCGAATGCAGTTCCAAGGGACAGTGAAAACCAGCTAGAGCTTTCAGTGCTGGCAGCTTTCCTGTGGGCGCAATGTCTGGACGTTTCCAATTTGGCAGCCGGGCTCTGCCAGAGAGTGATACAGAGTGTTGCCCCATTAGGAAGCAATGCTTTAGCAGAGCGCGAATGTCTGTGTGGCAGCGAATGCAGTTCCAAGGGACAGTGAAAACCAGCTAGAGCTTTCAGTGCTGGCAGCTTTCCTGTGGGCGCAATCTCTGGACGTTTCCAATTTGGCAGCCGGGCTCTGCCAGAGAGAGATACAGAGTGTTGCCCCATTACGAAGCAATGCTTTAGCAGAGCGCGAATGTCTGTGTGGCAGCGAATGCAGTTCCAAGGGACAGTGAAAACCAGCTAGAGCTTTCAGTGCTGGCAGCTTTCCTGTGGGCGCAATCTCTGGACGTTTCCAATTTGGCAGCCGGGCTCTGCCAGAGAGAGATACAGAGTGTTGCCCCATTACGAAGCAATGCTTTAGCAGAGCGCGAGTGTCTGTGTGGCAGCGAATGCAGTTCCAAGGGACAGTGAAAACCAGCTAGAGCTTTCAGTGCTGGCAGCTTTCCTGTGGGCGCAATGTCTGGACGTTTCCAATTTGGCAGCCGGGCTCTGCCAGAGAGAGATACAGAGTGTTGCCCCATTACGAAGCAATGCTTTAGCAGAGCGCGAATGTCTGTGTGGCAGCGAATGCAGTTCCAAGGGACAGTGAAAACCAGCTAGAGCTTTCAGTGCTGGCAGCTTTCCTGTGGGCGCAATCTCTGGACGTTTCCAATTTGGCAGCCGGGCTCTGCCAGAGAGAGATACAGAGTGTTGCCCCATTAGGAAGCAATGCTTTAGCAGAGCGCGAATGTCTGTGTGGCAGCGAATGCAGTTCCAAGGGACAGTGAAAACCAGCTAGAGCTTTCAGTGCTGGCAGCTTTCCTGTGGGCGCAATCTCTGGACGTTTCCAATTTGGCAGCCGGGCTCTGCCAGAGAGAGATACAGAGTGTTGCCCCATTAGGAAGCAATGCTTTAGCAGAGCGCGAATGTCTGTGTGGCAGCGAATGCAGTTCCAAGGGACAGTGAAAACCAGCTAGAGCTTTCAGTGCTGGCAGCTTTCCTGTGGGCGCAATGTCTGGACGTTTCCAATTTGGCAGCCGGGCTCTGCCAGAGAGAGATACAGAGTGTTGCCCCATTACGAAGCAATGCTTTAGCAGAGCGCGAATGTCTGTGTGGCAGCGAATGCAGTTCCAAGGGACAGTGAAAACCAGCTAGAGCTTTCAGTGCTGGCAGCTTTCCTGTGGGCGCAATCTCTGGACGTTTCCAATTTGGCAGCCGGGCTCTGCCAGAGAGAGATACAGAGTGTTGCCCCATTACGAAGCAATGCTTTAGCAGAGCGCGAATGTCTGTGTGGCAGCGAATGCAGTTCCAAGGGACAGTGAAAACCAGCTAGAGCTTTCAGTGCTGGCAGCTTTCCTGTGGGCGCAATCTCTGGACGTTTCCAATTTGGCAGCCGGGCTCTGCCAGAGAGAGATACAGAGTGTTGCCCCATTACGAAGCAATGCTTTAGCAGAGCGCGAATGTCTGTGTGGCAGCGAATGCAGTTCCAAGGGACAGTGAAAACCAGCTAGAGCTTTCAGTGCTGGCAGCTTTCCTGTGGGCGCAATCTCTGGACGTTTCCAATTTGGCAGCCGGGCTCTGCCAGAGAGTGATACAGAGTGTTGCCCCATTAGGAAGCAATGCTTTAGCAGAGCGCGAATGTCTGTGTGGCAGCGAATGCAGTTCCAAGGGACAGTGAAAACCAGCTAGAGCTTTCAGTGCTGGCAGCTTTCCTGTGGGCGCAATGTCTGGACGTTTCCAATTTGGCAGCCGGGCTCTGCCAGAGAGAGATACAGAGTGTTGCCCCATTAGGAAGCAATGCTTTAGCAGAGCGCGAATGTCTGTGTGGCAGCGAATGCAGTTCCAAGGGACAGTGAAAACCAGCTAGAGCTTTCAGTGCTGGCAGCTTTCCTGTGGGCGCAATCTCTGGACGTTTCCAATTTGGCAGCCGGGCTCTGCCAGAGAGAGATACAGAGTGTTGCCCCATTACGAAGCAATGCTTTAGCAGAGCGCGAGTGTCTGTGTGGCAGCGAATGCAGTTCCAAGGGACAGTGAAAACCAGCTAGAGCTTTCAGTGCTGGCAGCTTTCCTGTGGGCGCAATGTCTGGACGTTTCCAATTTGGCAGCCGGGCTCTGCCAGAGAGAGATACAGAGTGTTGCCCCATTAGGAAGCAATGCTTTAGCAGAGCGCGAATGTCTGTGTGGCAGCGAATGCAGTTCCAAGGGACAGTGAAAACCAGCTAGAGCTTTCAGTGCTGGCAGCTTTCCTGTGGGCGCAATCTCTGGACGTTTCCAATTTGGCAGCCGGGCTCTGCCAGAGAGAGATACAGAGTGTTGCCCCATTAGGAAGCAATGCTTTAGCAGAGCGCGAATGTCTGTGTGGCAGCGAATGCAGTTCCAAGGGACAGTGAAAACCAGCTAGAGCTTTCAGTGCTGGCAGCTTTCCTGTGGGCGCAATCTCTGGACGTTTCCAATTTGGCAGCCGGGCTCTGCCAGAGAGAGATACAGAGTGTTGCCCCATTAGGAAGCAATGCTTTAGCAGAGCGCGAATGTCTGTGTGGCAGCGAATGCAGTTCCAAGGGACAGTGAAAACCAGCTAGAGCTTTCAGTGCTGGCAGCTTTCCTGTGGGCGCAATCTCTGGACGTTTCCAATTTGGCAGCCGGGCTCTGCCAGAGAGAGATACAGAGTGTTGCCCCATTACGAAGCAATGCTTTAGCAGAGCGCGAATGTCTGTGTGGCAGCGAATGCAGTTCCAAGGGACAGTGAAAACCAGCTAGAGCTTTCAGTGCTGGCAGCTTTCCTGTGGGCGCAATCTCTGGACGTTTCCAATTTGGCAGCCGGGCTCTGCCAGAGAGAGATACAGAGTGTTGCCCCATTAGGAAGCAATGCTTTAGCAGAGAGCGAATGTCTGTGTGGCAGCGAATGCAGTTCCAAGGGACAGTGAAAACCAGCTAGAGCTTTCAGTGCTGGCAGCTTTCCTGTGGGCGCAATCTCTGGACGTTTCCAATTTGGCAGCCGGGCTCTGCCAGAGAGAGATACAGAGTGTTGCCCCATTAGGAAGCAATGCTTTAGCAGAGCGCGAATGTCTGTGTGGCAGCGAATGCAGTTCCAAGGGACAGTGAAAACCAGCTAGAGCTTTCAGTGCTGGCAGCTTTCCTGTGGGCGCAATCTCTGGACGTTTCCAATTTGGCAGCCGGGCTCTGCCAGAGAGAGATACAGAGTGTTGCCCCATTAGGAAGCAATGCTTTAGCAGAGCGCGAATGTCTGTGTGGCAGCGAATGCAGTTCCAAGGGACAGTGAAAACCAGCTAGAGCTTTCAGTGCTGGCAGCTTTCCTGTGGGCGCAATCTCTGGACGTTTCCAATTTGGCAGCCGGGCTCTGCCAGAGAGAGATACAGAGTGTTGCCCCATTAGGAAGCAATGCTTTAGCAGAGCGCGAATGTCTGTGTGGCAGCGAATGCAGTTCCAAGGGACAGTGAAAACCAGCTAGAGCTTTCAGTGCTGGCAGCTTTCCTGTGGGCGCAATCTCTGGACGTTTCCAATTTGGCAGCCGGGCTCTGCCAGAGAGAGATACAGAGTGTTGCCCCATTAGGAAGCAATGCTTTAGCAGAGCGCGAATGTCTGTGTGGCAGCGAATGCAGTTCCAAGGGACAGTGAAAACCAGCTAGAGCTTTCAGTGCTGGCAGCTTTCCTGTGGGCGCAATCTCTGGACGTTTCCAATTTGGCAGCCGGGCTCTGCCAGAGAGAGATACAGAGTGTTGCCCCATTACGAAGCAATGCTTTAGCAGAGCGCGAATGTCTGTGTGGCAGCGAATGCAGTTCCAAGGGACAGTGAAAACCAGCTAGAGCTTTCAGTGCTGGCAGCTTTCCTGTGGGCGCAATGTCTGGACGTTTCCAATTTGGCAGCCGGGCTCTGCCAGAGAGAGATACAGAGTGTTGCCCCATTACGAAGCAATGCTTTAGCAGAGCGCGAATGTCTGTGTGGCAGCGAATGCAGTTCCAAGGGACAGTGAAAACCAGCTAGAGCTTTCCGTGCTGGCAGCTTTCCTGTGGGCGCAATCTCTGGACGTTTCCAATTTGGCAGCCGGGCTCTGCCAGAGAGAGATACAGAGTGTTGCCCCATTAGGAAGCAATGCTTTAGCAGAGCGCGAATGTCTGTGTGGCAGCGAATGCAGTTCCAAGGGACAGTGAAAACCAGCTAGAGCTTTCAGTGCTGGCAGCTTTCCTGTGGGCGCAATGTCTGGACGTTTCCAATTTGGCAGCCGGGCTCTGCCAGAGAGAGATACAGAGTGTTGCCCCATTACGAAGCAATGCTTTAGCAGAGCGCGAGTGTCTGTGTGGCAGCGAATGCAGTTCCAAGGGACAGTGAAAACCAGCTAGAGCTTTCAGTGCTGGCAGCTTTCCTGTGGGCGCAATGTCTGGACGTTTCCAATTTGGCAGCCGGGCTCTGCCAGAGAGAGATACAGAGTGTTGCCCCATTACGAAGCAATGCTTTAGCAGAGCGCGAATGTCTGTGTGGCAGCGAATGCAGTTCCAAGGGACAGTGAAAACCAGCTAGAGCTTTCAGTGCTGGCAGCTTTCCTGTGGGCGCAATGTCTGGACGTTTCCAATTTGGCAGCCGGGCTCTGCCAGAGAGAGATACAGAGTGTTGCCCCATTAGGAAGCAATGCTTTAGCAGAGCGCGAATGTCTGTGTGGCAGCGAATGCAGTTCCAAGGGACAGTGAAAACCAGCTAGAGCTTTCAGTGCTGGCAGCTTTCCTGTGGGCGCAATCTCTGGACGTTTCCAATTTGGCAGCCGGGCTCTGCCAGAGAGAGATACAGAGTGTTGCCCCATTACGAAGCAATGCTTTAGCAGAGCGCGAATGTCTGTGTGGCAGCGAATGCAGTTCCAAGGGACAGTGAAAACCAGCTAGAGCTTTCAGTGCTGGCAGCTTTCCTGTGGGCGCAATCTCTGGACGTTTCCAATTTGGCAGCCGGGCTCTGCCAGAGAGAGATACAGAGTGTTGCCCCATTAGGAAGCAATGCTTTAGCAGAGCGCGAATGTCTGTGTGGCAGCGAATGCAGTTCCAAGGGACAGTGAAAACCAGCTAGAGCTTTCAGTGCTGGCAGCTTTCCTGTGGGCGCAATCTCTGGACGTTTCCAATTTGGCAGCCGGGCTCTGCCAGAGAGAGATACAGAGTGTTGCCCCATTAGGAAGCAATGCTTTAGCAGAGAGCGAATGTCTGTGTGGCAGCGAATGCAGTTCCAAGGGACAGTGAAAACCAGCTAGAGCTTTCAGTGCTGGCAGCTTTCCTGTGGGCGCAATGTCTGGACGTTTCCAATTTGGCAGCCGGGCTCTGCCAGAGAGAGATACAGAGTGTTGCCCCATTAGGAAGCAATGCTTTAGCAGAGCGCGAATGTCTGTGTGGCAGCGAATGCAGTTCCAAGGGACAGTGAAAACCAGCTAGAGCTTTCAGTGCTGGCAGCTTTCCTGTGGGCGCAATCTCTGGACGTTTCCAATTTGGCAGCCGGGCTCTGCCAGAGAGAGATACAGAGTGTTGCCCCATTAGGAAGCAATGCTTTAGCAGAGCGCGAATGTCTGTGTGGCAGCGAATGCAGTTCCAAGGGACAGTGAAAACCAGCTAGAGCTTTCAGTGCTGGCAGCTTTCCTGTGGGCGCAATCTCTGGACGTTTCCAATTTGGCAGCCAGGCTCTGCCAGAGAGAGATACAGAGTGTTGCCCCATTACGAAGCAATGCTTTAGCAGAGCGCGAATGTCTGTGTGGCAGCGAATGCAGTTCCAAGGGACAGTGAAAACCAGCTAGAGCTTTCAGTGCTGGCAGCTTTCCTGTGGGCGCAATGTCTGGACGTTTCCAATTTGGCAGCCGGGCTCTGCCAGAGAGAGATACAGAGTGTTGCCCCATTACGAAGCAATGCTTTAGCAGAGCGCGAATGTCTGTGTGGCAGCGAATGCAGTTCCAAGGGACAGTGAAAACCAGCTAGAGCTTTCCGTGCTGGCAGCTTTCCTGTGGGCGCAATCTCTGGACGTTTCCAATTTGGCAGCCGGGCTCTGCCAGACAGAGATACAGAGTGTTGCCCCATTACGAAGCAATGCTTTAGCAGAGCGCGAATGTCTGTGTGGCAGCGAATGCAGTTCCAAGGGACAGTGAAAACCAGCTAGAGCTTTCAGTGCTGGCAGCTTTCCTGTGGGCGCAATGTCTGGATGTTTCCAATTTGGCAGCCGGGCTCTGCCAGAGAGAGATACAGAGTGTTGCCCCATTACGAAGCAATGCTTTAGCAGAGCGCGAGTGTCTGTGTGGCAGCGAATGCAGTTCCAAGGGACAGTGAAAACCAGCTAGAGCTTTCAGTGCTGGCAGCTTTCCTGTGGGCGCAATGTCTGGACGTTTCCAATTTGGCAGCCGGGCTCTGCCAGAGAGAGATACAGAGTGTTGCCCCATTACGAAGCAATGCTTTAGCAGAGCGCGAATGTCTGTGTGGCAGCGAATGCAGTTCCAAGGGACAGTGAAAACCAGCTAGAGCTTTCAGTGCTGGCAGCTTTCCTGTGGGCGCAATGTCTGGACGTTTCCAATTTGGCAGCCGGGCTCTGCCAGAGAGAGATACAGATTGTTGCCCCATTAGGAAGCAATGCTTTAGCAGAGCGCGAATGTCTGTGTGGCAGCGAATGCAGTTCCAAGGGACAGTGAAAACCAGCTAGAGCTTTCAGTGCTGGCAGCTTTCCTGTGGGCGCAATCTCTGGACGTTTCCAATTTGGCAGCCGGGCTCTGCCAGAGAGAGATACAGAGTGTTGCCCCATTAGGAAGCAATGCTTTAGCAGAGCGCGAATGTCTGTGTGGCAGCGAATGCAGTTCCAAGGGACAGTGAAAACCAGCTAGAGCTTTCAGTGCTGGCAGCTTTCCTGTGGGCGCAATCTCTGGACGTTTCCAATTTGGCAGCCGGGCTCTGCCAGAGAGAGATACAGAGTGTTGCCCCATTAGGAAGCAATGCTTTAGCAGAGCGCGAATGTCTGTGTGGCAGCGAATGCAGTTCCAAGGGACAGTGAAAACCAGCTAGAGCTTTCAGTGCTGGCAGCTTTCCTGTGGGCGCAATCTCTGGACGTTTCCAATTTGGCAGCCGGGCTCTGCCAGAGAGAGATACAGAGTGTTGCCCCATTAGGAAGCAATGCTTTAGCAGAGAGCGAATGTCTGTGTGGCAGCGAATGCAGTTCCAAGGGACAGTGAAAACCAGCTAGAGCTTTCAGTGCTGGCAGCTTTCCTGTGGGCGCAATGTCTGGACGTTTCCAATTTGGCAGCCGGGCTCTGCCAGAGAGAGATACAGAGTGTTGCCCCATTAGGAAGCAATGCTTTAGCAGAGCGCGAATGTCTGTGTGGCAGCGAATGCAGTTCCAAGGGACAGTGAAAACCAGCTAGAGCTTTCAGTGCTGGCAGCTTTCCTGTGGGCGCAATCTCTGGACGTTTCCAATTTGGCAGCCGGGCTCTGCCAGAGAGAGATACAGAGTGTTGCCCCATTACGAAGCAATGCTTTAGCAGAGCGCGAATGTCTGTGTGGCAGCGAATGCAGTTCCAAGGGACAGTGAAAACCAGCTAGAGCTTTCAGTGCTGGCAGCTTTCCTGTGGGCGCAATCTCTGGACGTTTCCAATTTGGCAGCCGGGCTCTGCCAGAGAGAGATACAGAGTGTTGCCCCATTAGGAAGCAATGCTTTAGCAGAGCGCGAATGTCTGTGTGGCAGCGAATGCAGTTCCAAGGGACAGTGAAAACCAGCTAGAGCTTTCAGTGCTCGCAGCTTTCCTGTGGGCGCAATGTCTGGACGTTTCCAATTTGGCAGCCGGGCTCTGCCAGAGAGAGATACAGAGTGTTGCCCCATTAGGAAGCAATGCTTTAGCAGAGCGCGAATGTCTGTGTGGCAGCGAATGCAGTTCCAAGGGACAGTGAAAACCAGCTAGAGCTTTCAGTGCTGGCAGCTTTCCTGTGGGCGCAATGTCTGGACGTTTCCAATTTGGCAGCCGGGCTCTGCCAGAGAGAGATACAGAGTGTTGCCCCATTACGAAGCAATGCTTTAGCAGAGCGCGAATGTCTGTGTGGCAGCGAATGCAGTTCCAAGGGACAGTGAAAACCAGCTAGAGCTTTCAGTGCTGGCAGCTTTCCTGTGGGCGCAATGTCTGGACGTTTCCAATTTGGCAGCCGGGCTCTGCCAGAGAGAGATACAGAGTGTTGCCCCATTAGGAAGCAATGCTTTAGCAGAGCGCGAATGTCTGTGTGGCAGCGAATGCAGTTCCAAGGGACAGTGAAAACCAGCTAGAGCTTTCAGTGCTGGCAGCTTTCCTGTGGGCGCAATCTCTGGACGTTTCCAATTTGGCAGCCGGGCTCTGCCAGAGAGAGATACAGAGTGTTGCCCCATTAGGAAGCAATGCTTTAGCAGAGCGCGAATGTCTGTGTGGCAGCGAATGCAGTTCCAAGGGACAGTGAAAACCAGCTAGAGCTTTCAGTGCTGGCAGCTTTCCTGTGGGCGCAATGTCTGGACGTTTCCAATTTGGCAGCCGGGCTCTGCCAGAGAGAGATACAGAGTGTTGCCCCATTACGAAGCAATGCTTTAGCAGAGCGCGAATGTCTGTGTGGCAGCGAATGCAGTTCCAAGGGACAGTGAAAACCAGCTAGAGCTTTCAGTGCTGGCAGCTTTCCTGTGGGCGCAATCTCTGGACGTTTCCAATTTGGCAGCCGGGCTCTGCCAGACAGAGATACAGAGTGTTGCCCCATTACGAAGCAATGCTTTAGCAGAGCGCGAATGTCTGTGTGGCAGCGAATGCAGTTCCAAGGGACAGTGAAAACCAGCTAGAGCTTTCAGTGCTGGCAGCTTTCCTGTGGGCGCAATCTCTGGACGTTTCCAATTTGGCAGCCGGGCTCTGCCAGAGAGAGATACAGAGTGTTGCCCCATTACGAAGCAATGCTTTAGCAGAGCGCGAATGTCTGTGTGGCAGCGAATGCAGTTCCAAGGGACAGTGAAAACCAGCTAGAGCTTTCAGTGCTGGCAGCTTTCCTGTGGGCGCAATGTCTGGACGTTTCCAATTTGGCAGCCGGGCTCTGCCAGAGAGAGATACAGAGTGTTGCCCCATTACGAAGCAATGCTTTAGCAGAGCGCGAATGTCTGTGTGGCAGCGAATGCAGTTCCAAGGGACAGTGAAAACCAGCTAGAGCTTTCAGTGCTGGCAGCTTTCCTGTGGGCGCAATCTCTGGACGTTTCCAATTTGGCAGCCGGGCTCTGCCAGAGAGAGATACAGAGTGTTGCCCCATTAGGAAGCAATGCTTTAGCAGAGCGCGAATGTCTGTGTGGCAGCGAATGCAGTTCCAAGGGACAGTGAAAACCAGCTAGAGCTTTCAGTGCTGGCAGCTTTCCTGTGGGCGCAATCTCTGGACGTTTCCAATTTGGCAGACGGGCTCTGCCAGAGAGAGATACAGAGTGTTGCCCCATTACGAAGCAATGCTTTAGCAGAGCGCGAATGTCTGTGTGGCAGCGAATGCAGTTCCAAGGGACAGTGAAAACCAGCTAGAGCTTTCAGTGCTGGCAGCTTTCCTGTGGGCGCAATCTCTGGACGTTTCCAATTTGGCAGCCGGGCTCTGCCAGAGAGAGATACAGAGTGTTGCCCCATTACGAAGCAATGCTTTAGCAGAGCGCGAATGTCTGTGTGGCAGCGAATGCAGTTCCAAGGGACAGTGAAAACCAGCTAGAGCTTTCAGTGCTGGCAGCTTTCCTGTGGGCGCAATGTCTGGACGTTTCCAATTTGGCAGCCGGGCTCTGCCAGAGAGAGATACAGAGTGTTGCCCCATTAGGAAGCAATGCTTTAGCAGAGCGCGAATGTCTGTGTGGCAGCGAATGCAGTTCCAAGGGACAGTGAAAACCAGCTAGAGCTTTCAGTGCTGGCAGCTTTCCTGTGGGCGCAATCTCTGGACGTTTCCAATTTGGCAGCCGGGCTCTGCCAGAGAGAGATACAGAGTGTTGCCCCATTACGAAGCAATGCTTTAGCAGAGCGCGAATGTCTGTGTGGCAGCGAATGCAGTTCCAAGGGACAGTGAAAACCAGCTAGAGCTTTCAGTGCTGGCAGCTTTCCTGTGGGCGCAATGTCTGGACGTTTCCAATTTGGCAGCCGGGCTCTGCCAGAGAGAGATACAGAGTGTTGCCCCATTACGAAGCAATGCTTTAGCAGAGCGCGAATGTCTGTGTGGCAGCGAATGCAGTTCCAATGGACAGTGAAAACCAGCTAGAGCTTTCAGTGCTGGCAGCTTTCCTGTGGGCGCAATGTCTGGACGTTTCCAATTTGGCAGCCGGGCTCTGCCAGAGAGAGATACAGAGTGTTGCCCCATTACGAAGCAATGCTTTAGCAGAGCGCGAATGTCTGTGTGGCAGCGAATGCAGTTCCAAGGGACAGTGAAAACCAGCTAGAGCTTTCAGTGCTGGCAGCTTTCCTGTGGGCGCAATGTCTGGACGTTTCCAATTTGGCAGCCGGGCTCTGCCAGAGAGAGATACAGAGTGTTGCCCCATTACGAAGCAATGCTTTAGCAGAGCGCGAATGTCTGTGTGGCAGCGAATGCAGTTCCAAGGGACAGTGAAAACCAGCTAGAGCTTTCAGTGCTGGCAGCTTTCCTGTGGGCGCAATGTCTGGACGTTTCCAATTTGGCAGCCGGGCTCTGCCAGAGAGAGATACAGAGTGTTGCCCCATTACGAAGCAATGCTTTAGCAGAGCGCGAATGTCTGTGTGGCAGCGAATGCAGTTCCAAGGGACAGTGAAAACCAGCTAGAGCTTTCAGTGCTGGCAGCTTTCCTGTGGGCGCAATCTCTGGACATTTCCAATTTGGCAGCCGGGCTCTGCCAGAGAGTGATACAGAGTGTTGCCCCATTAGGAAGCAATGCTTTAGCAGAGTGCGAATGTCTGTGTGGCAGCGAATGCAGTTCCAAGGGACAGTGAAAACCAGCTAGAGCTTTCAGTGCTGGCAGCTTTCCTGTGGGCGCAATGTCTGGACGTTTCCAATTTGGCAGCCGGGCTCTGCCAGAGAGAGATACAGAGTGTTGCCCCATTACGAAGCAATGCTTTAGCAGAGCGCGAGTGTCTGTGTGGCAGCGAATGCAGTTCCAAGGGACAGTGAAAACCAGCTAGAGCTTTCAGTGCTGGCAGCTTTCCTGTGGGCGCAATGTCTGGACGTTTCCAATTTGGCAGCCGGGCTCTGCCAGAGAGAGATACAGAGTGTTGCCCCATTAGGAAGCAATGCTTTAGCAGAGCGCGAATGTCTGTGTGGCAGCGAATGCAGTTCCAAGGGACAGTGAAAACCAGCTAGAGCTTTCAGTGCTGGCAGCTTTCCTGTGGGCGCAATCTCTGGACGTTTCCAATTTGGCAGCCGGGCTCTGCCAGAGAGAGATACAGAGTGTTGCCCCATTACGAAGCAATGCTTTAGCAGAGCGCGAATGTCTGTGTGGCAGCGAATGCAGTTCCAAGGGACAGTGAAAACCAGCTAGAGCTTTCAGTGCTGGCAGCTTTCCTGTGGGCGCAATCTCTGGACGTTTCCAATTTGGCAGCCGGGCTCTGCCAGAGAGAGATACAGAGTGTTGCCCCATTAGGAAGCAATGCTTTAGCAGAGCGCGAATGTCTGTGTGGCAGCGAATGCAGTTCCAAGGGACAGTGAAAACCAGCTAGAGCTTTCAGTGCTGGCAGCTTTCCTGTGGGCGCAATCTCTGGACGTTTCCAATTTGGCAGCCGGGCTCTGCCAGAGAGAGATACAGAGTGTTGCCCCATTACGAAGCAATGCTTTAGCAGAGCGCGAATGTCTGTGTGGCAGCGAATGCAGTTCCAAGGGACAGTGAAAACCAGCTAGAGCTTTCAGTGCTGGCAGCTTTCCTGTGGGCGCAATCTCTGGACGTTTCCAATTTGGCAGCCGGGCTCTGCCAGAGAGAGATACAGAGTGTTGCCCCATTAGGAAGCAATGCTTTAGCAGAGAGCGAATGTCTGTGTGGCAGCGAATGCAGTTCCAAGGGACAGTGAAAACCAGCTAGAGCTTTCAGTGCTGGCAGCTTTCCTGTGGGCGCAATCTCTGGACGTTTCCAATTTGGCAGCCGGGCTCTGCCAGAGAGAGATACAGAGTGTTGCCCCATTAGGAAGCAATGCTTTAGCAGAGCGCGAATGTCTGTGTGGCAGCGAATGCAGTTCCAAGGGACAGTGAAAACCAGCTAGAGCTTTCAGTGCTGGCAGCTTTCCTGTGGGCGCAATGTCTGGACGTTTCCAATTTGGCAGCCGGGCTCTGCCAGAGAGAGATACAGAGTGTTGCCCCATTAGGAAGCAATGCTTTAGCAGAGCGCGAATGTCTGTGTGGCAGCGAATGCAGTTCCAAGGGACAGTGAAAACCAGCTAGAGCTTTCAGTGCTGGCAGCTTTCCTGTGGGCGCAATGTCTGGACGTTTCCAATTTGGCAGCCGGGCTCTGCCAGAGAGAGATACAGAGTGTTGCCCCATTAGGAAGCAATGCTTTAGCAGAGCGCGAATGTCTGTGTGGCAGCGAATGCAGTTCCAAGGGACAGTGAAAACCAGCTAGAGCTTTCAGTGCTGGCAGCTTTCCTGTGGGCGCAATCTCTGGACGTTTCCAATTTGGCAGCCAGGCTCTGCCAGAGAGAGATACAGAGTGTTGCCCCATTACGAAGCAATGCTTTAGCAGAGCGCGAATGTCTGTGTGGCAGCGAATGCAGTTCCAAGGGACAGTGAAAACCAGCTAGAGCTTTCAGTGCTGGCAGCTTTCCTGTGGGCGCAATGTCTGGACGTTTCCAATTTGGCAGCCGGGCTCTGCCAGAGAGAGATACAGAGTGTTGCCCCATTACGAAGCAATGCTTTAGCAGAGCGCGAATGTCTGTGTGGCAGCGAATGCAGTTCCAAGGGACAGTGAAAACCAGCTAGAGCTTTCAGTGCTGGCAGCTTTCCTGTGGGCGCAATCTCTGGACGTTTCCAATTTGGCAGCCGGGCTCTGCCAGAGAGAGATACAGAGTGTTGCCCCATTACGAAGCAATGCTTTAGCAGAGCGCGAATGTCTGTGTGGCAGCGAATGCAGTTCCAAGGGACAGTGAAAACCAGCTAGAGCTTTCAGTGCTGGCAGCTTTCCTGTGGGCGCAATCTCTGGACGTTTCCAATTTGGCAGCCGGGCTCTGCCAGAGAGAGATACAGAGTGTTGCCCCATTACGAAGCAATGCTTTAGCAGAGCGCGAATGTCTGTGTGGCAGCGAATGCAGTTCCAAGGGACAGTGAAAACCAGCTAGAGCTTTCAGTGCTGGCAGCTTTCCTGTGGGCGCAATCTCTGGACGTTTCCAATTTGGCAGCCGGGCTCTGCCAGAGAGAGATACAGAGTGTTGCCCCATTACGAAGCAATGCTTTAGCAGAGCGCGAATGTCTGTGTGGCAGCGAATGCAGTTCCAAGGGACAGTGAAAACCAGCTAGAGCTTTCAGTGCTGGCAGCTTTCCTGTGGGCGCAATCTCTGGACGTTTCCAATTTGGCAGCCGGGCTCTGCCAGAGAGAGATACAGAGTGTTGCCCCATTACGAAGCAATGCTTTAGCAGAGCGCGAATGTCTGTGTGGCAGCGAATGCAGTTCCAAGGGACAGTGAAAACCAGCTAGAGCTTTCAGTGCTGGCAGCTTTCCTGTGGGCGCAATCTCTGGACGTTTCCAATTTGGCAGCCGGGCTCTGCCAGAGAGAGATACAGAGTGTTGCCCCATTAGGAAGCAATGCTTTAGCAGAGCGCGAATGTCTGTGTGGCAGCGAATGCAGTTCCAAGGGACAGTGAAAACCAGCTAGAGCTTTCAGTGCTGGCAGCTTTCCTGTGGGCGCAATCTCTGGACGTTTCCAATTTGGCAGCCGGGCTCTGCCAGAGAGAGATACAGAGTGTTGCCCCATTACGAAGCAATGCTTTAGCAGAGCGCGAATGTCTGTGTGGCAGCGAATGCAGTTCCAAGGGACAGTGAAAACCAGCTAGAGCTTTCAGTGCTGGCAGCTTTCCTGTGGGCGCAATCTCTGGACGTTTCCAATTTGGCAGCCGGGCTCTGCCAGAGAGAGATACAGAGTGTTGCCCCATTAGGAAGCAATGCTTTAGCAGAGCGCGAGTGTCTGTGTGGCAGCGAATGCAGTTCCAAGGGACAGTGAAAACCAGCTAGAGCTTTCAGTGCTGGCAGCTTTCCTGTGGGCGCAATGTCTGGACGTTTCCAATTTGGCAGCCGGGCTCTGCCAGAGAGAGATACAGAGTGTTGCCCCATTAGGAAGCAATGCTTTAGCAGAGCGCGAATGTCTGTGTGGCAGCGAATGCAGTTCCAAGGGACAGTGAAAACCAGCTAGAGCTTTCAGTGCTGGCAGCTTTCCTGTGGGCGCAATCTCTGGACGTTTCCAATTTGGCAGCCGGGCTCTGCCAGAGAGAGATACAGAGTGTTGCCCCATTACGAAGCAATGCTTTAGCAGAGCGCGAGTGTCTGTGTGGCAGCGAATGCAGTTCCAAGGGACAGTGAAAACCAGCTAGAGCTTTCAGTGCTGGCAGCTTTCCTGTGGGCGCAATCTCTGGACGTTTCCAATTTGGCAGCCGGGCTCTGCCAGAGAGAGATACAGAGTGTTGCCACATTAGGAAGCAATGCTTTAGCAGAGCGCGAATGTCTGTGTGGCAGCGAATGCAGTTCCAAGGGACAGTGAAAACCAGCTAGAGCTTTCAGTGCTGGCAGCTTTCCTGTGGGCGCAATCTTTGGACGTTTCCAATTTGGCAGCCGGGCTCTGCCAGAGAGAGATACAGAGTGTTGCCCCATTACGAAGCAATGCTTTAGCAGAGCGCGAATGTCTGTGTGGCAGCGAATGCAGTTCCAAGGGACAGTGAAAACCAGCTAGAGCTTTCAGTGCTGGCAGCTTTCCTGTGGGCGCAATCTCTGGACGTTTCCAATTTGGCAGCCGGGCTCTGCCAGAGAGAGATACAGAGTGTTGCCCCATTAGGAAGCAATGCTTTAGCAGAGAGCGAATGTCTGTGTGGCAGCGAATGCAGTTCCAAGGGACAGTGAAAACCAGCTAGAGCTTTCAGTGCTGGCAGCTTTCCTGTGGGCGCAATCTCTGGACGTTTCCAATTTGGCAGCCGGGCTCTGCCAGAGAGAGATACAGAGTGTTGCCCCATTAGGAAGCAATGCTTTAGCAGAGCGCGAATGTCTGTGTGGCAGCGAATGCAGTTCCAAGGGACAGTGAAAACCAGCTAGAGCTTTCAGTGCTGGCAGCTTTCCTGTGGGCGCAATCTCTGGACGTTTCCAATTTGGCAGCCGGGCTCTGCCAGAGAGAGATACAGAGTGTTGCCCCATTAGGAAGCAATGCTTTAGCAGAGCGCGAATGTCTGTGTGGCAGCGAATGCAGTTCCAAGGGACAGTGAAAACCAGCTAGAGCTTTCAGTGCTGGCAGCTTTCCTGTGGGCGCAATCTCTGGACGTTTCCAATTTGGCAGCCGGGCTCTGCCAGAGAGAGATACAGAGTGTTGCCCCATTAGGAAGCAATGCTTTAGCAGAGCGCGAATGTCTGTGTGGCAGCGAATGCAGTTCCAAGGGACAGTGAAAACCAGCTAGAGCTTTCAGTGCTGGCAGCTTTCCTGTGGGCGCAATGTCTGGACGTTTCCAATTTGGCAGCCGGGCTCTGCCAGAGAGAGATACAGAGTGTTGCCCCATTAGGAAGCAATGCTTTAGCAGAGCGCGAATGTCTGTGTGGCAGCGAATGCAGTTCCAAGGGACAGTGAAAACCAGCTAGAGCTTTCAGTGCTGGCAGCTTTCCTGTGGGCGCAATCTCTGGACGTTTCCAATTTGGCAGCCAGGCTCTGCCAGAGAGAGATACAGAGTGTTGCCCCATTACGAAGCAATGCTTTAGCAGAGCGCGAATGTCTGTGTGGCAGCGAATGCAGTTCCAAGGGACAGTGAAAACCAGCTAGAGCTTTCAGTGCTGGCAGCTTTCCTGTGGGCGCAATGTCTGGACGTTTCCAATTTGGCAGCCGGGCTCTGCCAGAGAGAGATACAGAGTGTTGCCCCATTACGAAGCAATGCTTTAGCAGAGCGCGAATGTCTGTGTGGCAGCGAATGCAGTTCCAAGGGACAGTGAAAACCAGCTAGAGCTTTCAGTGCTGGCAGCTTTCCTGTGGGCGCAATCTCTGGACGTTTCCAATTTGGCAGCCGGGCTCTGCCAGAGAGAGATACAGAGTGTTGCCCCATTACGAAGCAATGCTTTAGCAGAGCGCGAATGTCTGTGTGGCAGCGAATGCAGTTCCAAGGGACAGTGAAAACCAGCTAGAGCTTTCAGTGCTGGCAGCTTTCCTGTGGGCGCAATCTCTGGACGTTTCCAATTTGGCAGCCGGGCTCTGCCAGAGAGAGATACAGAGTGTTGCCCCATTACGAAGCAATGCTTTAGCAGAGCGCGAATGTCTGTGTGGCAGCGAATGCAGTTCCAAGGGACAGTGAAAACCAGCTAGAGCTTTCAGTGCTGGCAGCTTTCCTGTGGGCGCAATCTCTGGACGTTTCCAATTTGGCAGCCGGGCTCTGCCAGAGAGAGATACAGAGTGTTGCCCCATTAGGAAGCAATGCTTTAGCAGAGCGCGAATGTCTGTGTGGCAGCGAATGCAGTTCCAAGGGACAGTGAAAACCAGCTAGAGCTTTCAGTGCTGGCAGCTTTCCTGTGGGCGCAATCTCTGGACGTTTCCAATTTGGCAGCCGGGCTCTGCCAGAGAGAGATACAGAGTGTTGCCCCATTACGAAGCAATGCTTTAGCAGAGCGCGAATGTCTGTGTGGCAGCGAATGCAGTTCCAAGGGACAGTGAAAACCAGCTAGAGCTTTCAGTGCTGGCAGCTTTCCTGTGGGCGCAATCTCTGGACGTTTCCAATTTGGCAGCCGGGCTCTGCCAGAGAGAGATACAGAGTGTTGCCCCATTAGGAAGCAATGCTTTAGCAGAGCGCGAATGTCTGTGTGGCAGCGAATGCAGTTCCAAGGGACAGTGAAAACCAGCTAGAGCTTTCAGTGCTGGCAGCTTTCCTGTGGGCGCAATCTCTGGACGTTTCCAATTTGGCAGCCGGGCTCTGCCAGAGAGAGATACAGAGTGTTGCCCCATTACGAAGCAATGCTTTAGCAGAGCGCGAATGTCTGTGTGGCAGCGAATGCAGTTCCAAGGGACAGTGAAAACCAGCTAGAGCTTTCAGTGCTGGCAGCTTTCCTGTGGGCGCAATGTCTGGACGTTTCCAATTTGGCAGCCGGGCTCTGCCAGAGAGAGATACAGTGTTGCCCCATTAGGAAGCAATGCTTTAGCAGAGCGCGAATGTCTGTGTGGCAGCGAATGCAGTTCCAAGGGACAGTGAAAACCAGCTAGAGCTTTCAGTGCTGGCAGCTTTCCTGTGGGCGCAATGTCTGGACGTTTCGAATTTCACTGCCGGGCACTGGGAGAAAGTCATAGAGAGTGTTGCCCCATTAGGAAGCAATGCTTTAGCAGAGCGCGAATGTCTGTGTGGCAGCGAATGCAGTTCCAAGGGACAGTGAAAACCAGCTAGAGCTTTCAGTGCTGGCAGCTTTCCTGTGGGCGCAATCTCTGGACGTTTCCAATTTGGCAGCCGGGCTCTGCCAGAGAGAGATACAGAGTGTTGCCCCATTACGAAGCAATGCTTTAGCAGAGCGCGAATGTCTGTGTGGCAGCGAATGCAGTTCCAAGGGACAGTGAAAACCAGCTAGAGCTTTCAGTGCTGGCAGCTTTCCTGTGGGCGCAATGTCTGGACGTTTCCAATTTGGCAGCCGGGCTCTGCCAGAGAGTGATACAGAGTGTTGCCCCATTAGGAAGCAATGCTTTAGCAGAGAGCGAATGTCTGTGTGGCAGCGAATGCAGTTCCAAGGGACAGTGAAAACCAGCTAGAGCTTTCAGTGCTGGCAGCTTTCCTGTGGGCGCAATGTCTGGACGTTTCCAATTTGGCAGCCGGGCTCTGCCAGAGAGAGATACAGAGTGTTGCCCCATTACGAAGCAATGCTTTAGCAGAGCGCGAATGTCTGTGTGGCAGCGAATGCAGTTCCAAGGGACAGTGAAAACCAGCTAGAGCTTTCAGTGCTGGCAGCTTTCCTGTGGGCGCAATGTCTGGACGTTTCCAATTTGGCAGCCGGGCTCTGCCAGAGAGAGATACAGAGTGTTGCCCCATTACGAAGCAATGCTTTAGCAGAGCGCGAATGTCTGTGTGGCAGCGAATGCAGTTCCAAGGGACAGTGAAAACCAGCTAGAGCTTTCAGTGCTGGCAGCTTTCCTGTGGGCGCAATCTCTGGACGTTTCCAATTTGGCAGCCGGGCTCTGCCAGAGAGAGATACAGAGTGTTGCCCCATTAGGAAGCAATGCTTTAGCAGAGCGCGAATGTCTGTGTGGCAGCGAATGCAGTTCCAAGGGACAGTGAAAACCAGCTAGAGCTTTCAGTGCTGGCAGCTTTCCTGTGGGCGCAATCTCTGGACGTTTCCAATTTGGCAGCCGGGCTCTGCCAGAGAGAGATACAGAGTGTTGCCCCATTAGGAAGCAATGCTTTAGCAGAGCGCGAATGTCTGTGTGGCAGCGAATGCAGTTCCAAGGGACAGTGAAAACCAGCTAGAGCTTTCAGTGCTGGCAGCTTTCCTGTGGGCGCAATCTCTGGACGTTTCCAATTTGGCAGCCGGGCTCTGCCAGAGAGAGATACAGAGTGTTGCCCCATTAGGAAGCAATGCTTTAGCAGAGCGCGAATGTCTGTGTGGCAGCGAATGCAGTTCCAAGGGACAGTGAAAACCAGCTAGAGCTTTCAGTGCTGGCAGCTTTCCTGTGGGCGCAATGTCTGGACGTTTCCAATTTGGCAGCCGGGCTCTGCCAGAGAGAGATACAGAGTGTTGCCCCATTACGAAGCAATGCTTTAGCAGAGCGCGAATGTCTGTGTGGCAGCGAATGCAGTTCCAAGGGACAGTGAAAACCAGCTAGAGCTTTCAGTGCTGGCAGCTTTCCTGTGGGCGCAATGTCTGGACGTTTCCAATTTGGCAGCCGGGCTCTGCCAGAGAGAGATACAGAGTGTTGCCCCATTACGAAGCAATGCTTTAGCAGAGCGCGAATGTCTGTGTGGCAGCGAATGCAGTTCCAAGGGACAGTGAAAACCAGCTAGAGCTTTCAGTGCTGGCAGCTTTCCTGTGGGCGCAATGTCTGGACGTTTCCAATTTGGCAGCCGGGCTCTGCCAGAGAGAGATACAGAGTGTTGCCCCATTACGAAGCAATGCTTTAGCAGAGCGCGAATGTCTGTGTGGCAGCGAATGCAGTTCCAAGGGACAGTGAAAACCAGCTAGAGCTTTCAGTGCTGGCAGCTTTCCTGTGGGCGCAATGTCTGGACGTTTCCAATTTGGCAGCCGGGCTCTGCCAGAGAGAGATACAGAGTGTTGCCCCATTACGAAGCAATGCTTTAGCAGAGCGCGAATGTCTGTGTGGCAGCGAATGCAGTTCCAAGGGACAGTGAAAACCAGCTAGAGCTTTCAGTGCTGGCAGCTTTCCTGTGGGCGCAATCTCTGGACGTTTCCAATTTGGCAGCCGGGCTCTGCCAGAGAGAGATACAGAGTGTTGCCCCATTAGGAAGCAATGCTTTAGCAGAGCGCGAATGTCTGTGTGGCAGCGAATGCAGTTCCAAGGGACAGTGAAAACCAGCTAGAGCTTTCAGTGCTGGCAGCTTTCCTGTGGGCGCAATCTCTGGACGTTTCCAATTTGGCAGCCGGGCTCTGCCAGAGAGAGATACAGAGTGTTGCCCCATTACGAAGCAATGCTTTAGCAGAGCGCGAATGTCTGTGTGGCAGCGAATGCAGTTCCAAGGGACAGTGAAAACCAGCTAGAGCTTTCAGTGCTGGCAGCTTTCCTGTGGGCGCAATGTCTGGACGTTTCCAATTTGGCAGCCGGGCTCTGCCAGAGAGAGATACAGAGTGTTGCCCCATTACGAAGCAATGCTTTAGCAGAGCGCGAATGTCTGTGTGGCAGCGAATGCAGTTCCAAGGGACAGTGAAAACCAGCTAGAGCTTTCAGTGCTGGCAGCTTTCCTGTGGGCGCAATCTCTGGACGTTTCCAATTTGGCAGCCGGGCTCTGCCAGAGAGAGATACAGAGTGTTGCCCCATTACGAAGCAATGCTTTAGCAGAGCGCGAATGTCTGTGTGGCAGCGAATGCAGTTCCAAGGGACAGTGAAAACCAGCTAGAGCTTTCAGTGCTGGCAGCTTTCCTGTGGGCGCAATCTCTGGACGTTTCCAATTTGGCAGCCGGGCTCTGCCAGAGAGAGATACAGAGTGTTGCCCCATTACGAAGCAATGCTTTAGCAGAGCGCGAATGTCTGTGTGGCAGCGAATGCAGTTCCAAGGGACAGTGAAAACCAGCTAGAGCTTTCAGTGCTGGCAGCTTTCCTGTGGGCGCAATGTCTGGACGTTTCCAATTTGGCAGCCGGGCTCTGCCAGAGAGAGATACAGAGTGTTGCCCCATTACGAAGCAATGCTTTAGCAGAGCGCGAATGTCTGTGTGGCAGCGAATGCAGTTCCAATGGACAGTGAAAACCAGCTAGAGCTTTCAGTGCTGGCAGCTTTCCTGTGGGCGCAATGTCTGGACGTTTCCAATTTGGCAGCCGGGCTCTGCCAGAGAGAGATACAGAGTGTTGCCCCATTACGAAGCAATGCTTTAGCAGAGCGCGAATGTCTGTGTGGCAGCGAATGCAGTTCCAAGGGACAGTGAAAACCAGCTAGAGCTTTCAGTGCTGGCAGCTTTCCTGTGGGCGCAATGTCTGGACGTTTCCAATTTGGCAGCCGGGCTCTGCCAGAGAGAGATACAGAGTGTTGCCCCATTACGAAGCAATGCTTTAGCAGAGCGCGAATGTCTGTGTGGCAGCGAATGCAGTTCCAAGGGACAGTGAAAACCAGCTAGAGCTTTCAGTGCTGGCAGCTTTCCTGTGGGCGCAATGTCTGGACGTTTCCAATTTGGCAGCCGGGCTCTGCCAGAGAGAGATACAGAGTGTTGCCCCATTACGAAGCAATGCTTTAGCAGAGCGCGAATGTCTGTGTGGCAGCGAATGCAGTTCCAAGGGACAGTGAAAACCAGCTAGAGCTTTCAGTGCTGGCAGCTTTCCTGTGGGCGCAATCTCTGGACGTTTCCAATTTGGCAGCCGGGCTCTGCCAGAGAGTGATACAGAGTGTTGCCCCATTAGGAAGCAATGCTTTAGCAGAGTGCGAATGTCTGTGTGGCAGCGAATGCAGTTCCAAGGGACAGTGAAAACCAGCTAGAGCTTTCAGTGCTGGCAGCTTTCCTGTGGGCGCAATGTCTGGACGTTTCCAATTTGGCAGCCGGGCTCTGCCAGAGAGAGATACAGAGTGTTGCCCCATTAGGAAGCAATGCTTTAGCAGAGCGCGAGTGTCTGTGTGGCAGCGAATGCAGTTCCAAGGGACAGTGAAAACCAGCTAGAGCTTTCAGTGCTGGCAGCTTTCCTGTGGGCGCAATGTCTGGACGTTTCCAATTTGGCAGCCGGGCTCTGCCAGAGAGAGATACAGAGTGTTGCCCCATTAGGAAGCAATGCTTTAGCAGAGCGCGAATGTCTGTGTGGCAGCGAATGCAGTTCCAAGGGACAGTGAAAACCAGCTAGAGCTTTCAGTGCTGGCAGCTTTCCTGTGGGCGCAATCTCTGGACGTTTCCAATTTGGCAGCCGGGCTCTGCCAGAGAGAGATACAGAGTGTTGCCCCATTACGAAGCAATGCTTTAGCAGAGCGCGAATGTCTGTGTGGCAGCGAATGCAGTTCCAAGGGACAGTGAAAACCAGCTAGAGCTTTCAGTGCTGGCAGCTTTCCTGTGGGCGCAATGTCTGGACGTTTCCAATTTGGCAGCCGGGCTCTGCCAGAGAGAGATACAGAGTGTTGCCCCATTAGGAAGCAATGCTTTAGCAGAGCGCGAATGTCTGTGTGGCAGCGAATGCAGTTCCAAGGGACAGTGAAAACCAGCTAGAGCTTTCAGTGCTGGCAGCTTTCCTGTGGGCGCAATCTCTGGACGTTTCCAATTTGGCAGCCGGGCTCTGCCAGAGAGAGATACAGAGTGTTGCCCCATTACGAAGCAATGCTTTAGCAGAGCGCGAATGTCTGTGTGGCAGCGAATGCAGTTCCAAGGGACAGTGAAAACCAGCTAGAGCTTTCAGTGCTGGCAGCTTTCCTGTGGGCGCAATGTCTGGACGTTTCCAATTTGGCAGCCGGGCTCTGCCAGAGAGAGATACAGAGTGTTGCCCCATTAGGAAGCAATGCTTTAGCAGAGAGCGAATGTCTGTGTGGCAGCGAATGCAGTTCCAAGGGACAGTGAAAACCAGCTAGAGCTTTCAGTGCTGGCAGCTTTCCTGTGGGCGCAATCTCTGGACGTTTCCAATTTGGCAGCCGGGCTCTGCCAGAGAGAGATACAGAGTGTTGCCCCATTACGAAGCAATGCTTTAGCAGAGCGCGAATGTCTGTGTGGCAGCGAATGCAGTTCCAAGGGACAGTGAAAACCAGCTAGAGCTTTCAGTGCTGGCAGCTTTCCTGTGGGCGCAATCTCTGGACGTTTCCAATTTGGCAGCCGGGCTCTGCCAGAGAGAGATACAGAGTGTTGCCCCATTAGGAAGCAATGCTTTAGCAGAGCGCGAATGTCTGTGTGGCAGCGAATGCAGTTCCAAGGGACAGTGAAAACCAGCTAGAGCTTTCAGTGCTGGCAGCTTTCCTGTGGGCGCAATCTCTGGACGTTTCCAATTTGGCAGCCGGGCTCTGCCAGAGAGAGATACAGAGTGTTGCCCCATTAGGAAGCAATGCTTTAGCAGAGCGCGAATGTCTGTGTGGCAGCGAATGCAGTTCCAAGGGACAGTGAAAACCAGCTAGAGCTTTCAGTGCTGGCAGCTTTCCTGTGGGCGCAATGTCTGGACGTTTCCAATTTGGCAGCCGGGCTCTGCCAGAGAGAGATACAGAGTGTTGCCCCATTACGAAGCAATGCTTTAGCAGAGCGCGAATGTCTGTGTGGCAGCGAATGCAGTTCCAAGGGACAGTGAAAACCAGCTAGAGCTTTCAGTGCTGGCAGCTTTCCTGTGGGCGCAATCTCTGGACGTTTCCAATTTGGCAGCCAGGCTCTGCCAGAGAGAGATACAGAGTGTTGCCCCATTACGAAGCAATGCTTTAGCAGAGCGCGAATGTCTGTGTGGCAGCGAATGCAGTTCCAAGGGACAGTGAAAACCAGCTAGAGCTTTCAGTGCTGGCAGCTTTCCTGTGGGCGCAATGTCTGGACGTTTCCAATTTGGCAGCCGGGCTCTGCCAGAGAGAGATACAGAGTGTTGCCCCATTACGAAGCAATGCTTTAGCAGAGCGCGAATGTCTGTGTGGCAGCGAATGCAGTTCCAAGGGACAGTGAAAACCAGCTAGAGCTTTCAGTGCTGGCAGCTTTCCTGTGGGCGCAATCTCTGGACGTTTCCAATTTGGCAGCCGGGCTCTGCCAGAGAGAGATACAGAGTGTTGCCCCATTACGAAGCAATGCTTTAGCAGAGCGCGAATGTCTGTGTGGCAGCGAATGCAGTTCCAAGGGACAGTGAAAACCAGCTAGAGCTTTCAGTGCTGGCAGCTTTCCTGTGGGCGCAATGTCTGGACGTTTCCAATTTGGCAGCCGGGCTCTGCCAGAGAGAGATACAGAGTGTTGCCCCATTAGGAAGCAATGCTTTAGCAGAGCGCGAATGTCTGTGTGGCAGCGAATGCAGTTCCAAGGGACAGTGAAAACCAGCTAGAGCTTTCAGTGCTGGCAGCTTTCCTGTGGGCGCAATCTCTGGACGTTTCCAATTTGGCAGCCGGGCTCTGCCAGAGAGAGATACAGAGTGTTGCCCCATTAGGAAGCAATGCTTTAGCAGAGCGCGAATGTCTGTGTGGCAGCGAATGCAGTTCCAAGGGACAGTGAAAACCAGCTAGAGCTTTCAGTGCTGGCAGCTTTCCTGTGGGCGCAATCTCTGGACGTTTCCAATTTGGCAGCCGGGCTCTGCCAGAGAGAGATACAGAGTGTTGCCCCATTACGAAGCAATGCTTTAGCAGAGCGCGAATGTCTGTGTGGCAGCGAATGCAGTTCCAAGGGACAGTGAAAACCAGCTAGAGCTTTCAGTGCTGGCAGCTTTCCTGTGGGCGCAATCTCTGGACGTTTCCAATTTGGCAGCCGGGCTCTGCCAGAGAGAGATACAGAGTGTTGCCCCATTAGGAAGCAATGCTTTAGCAGAGCGCGAATGTCTGTGTGGCAGCGAATGCAGTTCCAAGGGACAGTGAAAACCAGCTAGAGCTTTCAGTGCTGGCAGCTTTCCTGTGGGCGCAATCTCTGGACGTTTCCAATTTGGCAGCCGGGCTCGGCCAGAGAGAGATACAGAGTGTTGCCCCATTACGAAGCAATGCTTTAGCAGAGCGCGAATGTCTGTGTGGCAGCGAATGCAGTTCCAAGGGACAGTGAAAACCAGCTAGAGCTTTCAGTGCTGGCAGCTTTCCTGTGGGCGCAATGTCTGGACGTTTCCAATTTGGCAGCCGGGCTCTGCCAGAGAGAGATACAGAGTGTTGCCCCATTAGGAAGCAATGCTTTAGCAGAGCGCGAGTGTCTGTGTGGCAGCGAATGCAGTTCCAAGGGACAGTGAAAACCAGCTAGAGCTTTCAGTGCTGGCAGCTTTCCTGTGGGCGCAATGTCTGGACGTTTCCAATTTGGCAGCCGGGCTCTGCCAGAGAGAGATACAGAGTGTTGCCCCATTAGGAAGCAATGCTTTAGCAGAGCGCGAATGTCTGTGTGGCAGCGAATGCAGTTCCAAGGGACAGTGAAAACCAGCTAGAGCTTTCAGTGCTGGCAGCTTTCCTGTGGGCGCAATCTCTGGACGTTTCCAATTTGGCAGCCGGGCTCTGCCAGAGAGAGATACAGAGTGTTGCCCCATTACGAAGCAATGCTTTAGCAGAGCGCGAATGTCTGTGTGGCAGCGAATGCAGTTCCAAGGGACAGTGAAAACCAGCTAGAGCTTTCAGTGCTGGCAGCTTTCCTGTGGGCGCAATCTCTGGACGTTTCCAATTTGGCAGCCGGGCTCTGCCAGAGAGAGATACAGAGTGTTGCCCCATTAGGAAGCAATGCTTTAGCAGAGCGCGAATGTCTGTGTGGCAGCGAATGCAGTTCCAAGGGACAGTGAAAACCAGCTAGAGCTTTCAGTGCTGGCAGCTTTCCTGTGGGCGCAATCTCTGGACGTTTCCAATTTGGCAGCCGGGCTCTGCCAGAGAGAGATACAGAGTGTTGCCCCATTACGAAGCAATGCTTTAGCAGAGCGCGAATGTCTGTGTGGCAGCGAATGCAGTTCCAAGGGACAGTGAAAACCAGCTAGAGCTTTCAGTGCTGGCAGCTTTCCTGTGGGCGCAATCTCTGGACGTTTCCAATTTGGCAGCCGGGCTCTGCCAGAGAGAGATACAGAGTGTTGCCCCATTAGGAAGCAATGCTTTAGCAGAGAGCGAATGTCTGTGTGGCAGCGAATGCAGTTCCAAGGGACAGTGAAAACCAGCTAGAGCTTTCAGTGCTGGCAGCTTTCCTGTGGGCGCAATCTCTGGACGTTTCCAATTTGGCAGCCGGGCTCTGCCAGAGAGAGATACAGAGTGTTGCCCCATTAGGAAGCAATGCTTTAGCAGAGCGCGAATGTCTGTGTGGCAGCGAATGCAGTTCCAAGGGACAGTGAAAACCAGCTAGAGCTTTCAGTGCTGGCAGCTTTCCTGTGGGCGCAATCTCTGGACGTTTCCAATTTGGCAGCCGGGCTCTGCCAGAGAGAGATACAGAGTGTTGCCCCATTAGGAATCAATGCTTTAGCAGAGCGCGAATGTCTGTGTGGCAGCGAATGCAGTTCCAAGGGACAGTGAAAACCAGCTAGAGCTTTCAGTGCTGGCAGCTTTCCTGTGGGCGCAATGTCTGGACGTTTCCAATTTGGCAGCCGGGCTCTGCCAGAGAGAGATACAGAGTGTTGCCCCATTAGGAAGCAATGCTTTAGCAGAGCGCGAATGTCTGTGTGGCAGCGAATGCAGTTCCAAGGGACAGTGAAAACCAGCTAGAGCTTTCAGTGCTGGCAGCTTTCCTGTGGGCGCAATCTCTGGACGTTTCCAATTTGGCAGCCAGGCTCTGCCAGAGAGAGATACAGAGTGTTGCCCCATTACGAAGCAATGCTTTAGCAGAGCGCGAATGTCTGTGTGGCAGCGAATGCAGTTCCAAGGGACAGTGAAAACCAGCTAGAGCTTTCAGTGCTGGCAGCTTTCCTGTGGGCGCAATGTCTGGACGTTTCCAATTTGGCAGCCGGGCTCTGCCAGAGAGAGATACAGAGTGTTGCCCCATTACGAAGCAATGCTTTAGCAGAGCGCGAATGTCTGTGTGGCAGCGAATGCAGTTCCAAGGGACAGTGAAAACCAGCTAGAGCTTTCAGTGCTGGCAGCTTTCCTGTGGGCGCAATCTCTGGACGTTTCCAATTTGGCAGCCGGGCTCTGCCAGAGAGAGATACAGAGTGTTGCCCCATTACGAAGCAATGCTTTAGCAGAGCGCGAATGTCTGTGTGGCAGCGAATGCAGTTCCAAGGGACAGTGAAAACCAGCTAGAGCTTTCAGTGCTGGCAGCTTTCCTGTGGGCGCAATCTCTGGACGTTTCCAATTTGGCAGCCGGGCTCTGCCAGAGAGAGATACAGAGTGTTGCCCCATTACGAAGCAATGCTTTAGCAGAGCGCGAATGTCTGTGTGGCAGCGAATGCAGTTCCAAGGGACAGTGAAAACCAGCTAGAGCTTTCAGTGCTGGCAGCTTTCCTGTGGGCGCAATCTCTGGACGTTTCCAATTTGGCAGCCGGGCTCTGCCAGAGAGAGATACAGAGTGTTGCCCCATTAGGAAGCAATGCTTTAGCAGAGCGCGAATGTCTGTGTGGCAGCGAATGCAGTTCCAAGGGACAGTGAAAACCAGCTAGAGCTTTCAGTGCTGGCAGCTTTCCTGTGGGCGCAATCTCTGGACGTTTCCAATTTGGCAGCCGGGCTCTGCCAGAGAGAGATACAGAGTGTTGCCCCATTACGAAGCAATGCTTTAGCAGAGCGCGAATGTCTGTGTGGCAGCGAATGCAGTTCCAAGGGACAGTGAAAACCAGCTAGAGGTTTCCGTGCTGGCAGCTTTCCTGTGGGCGCAATCTCTGGACGTTTCCAATTTGGCAGCCGGGCTCTGCCAGAGAGAGATACAGAGTGTTGCCCCATTAGGAAGCAATGCTTTAGCAGAGCGCGAATGTCTGTGTGGCAGCGAATGCAGTTCCAAGGGACAGTGAAAACCAGCTAGAGCTTTCAGTGCTGGCAGCTTTCCTGTGGGCGCAATCTCTGGACGTTTCCAATTTGGCAGCCGGGCTCTGCCAGAGAGAGATACAGAGTGTTGCCCCATTACGAAGCAATGCTTTAGCAGAGCGCGAATGTCTGTGTGGCAGCGAATGCAGTTCCAAGGGACAGTGAAAACCAGCTAGAGCTTTCAGTGCTGGCAGCTTTCCTGTGGGCGCAATGTCTGGACGTTTCCAATTTGGCAGCCGGGCTCTGCCAGAGAGAGATACAGTGTTGCCCCATTAGGAAGCAATGCTTTAGCAGAGCGCGAATGTCTGTGTGGCAGCGAATGCAGTTCCAAGGGACAGTGAAAACCAGCTAGAGCTTTCAGTGCTGGCAGCTTTCCTGTGGGCGCAATGTCTGGACGTTTCCAATTTGGCAGCCGGGCTCTGCCAGAGAGAGATACAGAGTGTTGCCCCATTAGGAAGCAATGCTTTAGCAGAGCGCGAATGTCTGTGTGGCAGCGAATGCAGTTCCAAGGGACAGTGAAAACCAGCTACAGCTTTCAGTGCTGGCAGCTTTCCTGTGGGCGCAATGTCTGGACGTTTCGAATTTCACTGCCGGGCACTGGGAGAAAGTCATAGAGAGTGTTGCCCCATTAGGAAGCAATGCTTTAGCAGAGCGCGAATGTCTGTGTGGCAGCGAATGCAGTTCCAAGGGACAGTGAAAACCAGCTAGAGCTTTCAGTGCTGGCAGCTTTCCTGTGGGCGCAATCTCTGGACGTTTCCAATTTGGCAGCCGGGCTCTGCCAGAGAGAGATACAGAGTGTTGCCCCATTACGAAGCAATGCTTTAGCAGAGCGCGAATGTCTGTGTGGCAGCGAATGCAGTTCCAAGGGACAGTGAAAACCAGCTAGAGCTTTCAGTGCTGGCAGCTTTCCTGTGGGCGCAATGTCTGGACGTTTCCAATTTGGCAGCCGGGCTCTGCCAGAGAGTGATACAGAGTGTTGCCCCATTAGGAAGCAATGCTTTAGCAGAGAGCGAATGTCTGTGTGGCAGCGAATGCAGTTCCAAGGGACAGTGAAAACCAGCTAGAGCTTTCAGTGCTGGCAGCTTTCCTGTGGGCGCAATGTCTGGACGTTTCCAATTTGGCAGCCGGGCTCTGCCAGAGAGAGATACAGAGTGTTGCCCCATTACGAAGCAATGCTTTAGCAGAGCGCGAATGTCTGTGTGGCAGCGAATGCAGTTCCAAGGGACAGTGAAAACCAGCTAGAGCTTTCAGTGCTGGCAGCTTTCCTGTGGGCGCAATGTCTGGACGTTTCCAATTTGGCAGCCGGGCTCTGCCAGAGAGAGATACAGAGTGTTGCCCCATTACGAAGCAATGCTTTAGCAGAGCGCGAGTGTCTGTGTGGCAGCGAATGCAGTTCCAAGGGACAGTGAAAACCAGCTAGAGCTTTCAGTGCTGGCAGCTTTCCTGTGGGCGCAATGTCTGGACGTTTCCAATTTGGCAGCCGGGCTCTGCCAGAGAGAGATACAGAGTGTTGCCCCATTAGGAAGCAATGCTTTAGCAGAGCGCGAATGTCTGTGTGGCAGCGAATGCAGTTCCAAGGGACAGTGAAAACCAGCTAGAGCTTTCAGTGCTGGCAGCTTTCCTGTGGGCGCAATCTCTGGACGTTTCCAATTTGGCAGCCGGGCTCTGCCAGAGAGAGATACAGAGTGTTGCCCCATTAGGAAGCAATGCTTTAGCAGAGCGCGAATGTCTGTGTGGCAGCGAATGCAGTTCCAAGGGACAGTGAAAACCAGCTAGAGCTTTCAGTGCTGGCAGCTTTCCTGTGGGCGCAATCTCTGGACGTTTCCAATTTGGCAGCCGGGCTCTGCCAGACAGAGATACAGAGTGTTGCCCCATTAGGAAGCAATGCTTTAGCAGAGCGCGAATGTCTGTGTGGCAGCGAATGCAGTTCCAAGGGACAGTGAAAACCAGCTAGAGCTTTCAGTGCTGGCAGCTTTCCTGTGGGCGCAATCTCTGGACGTTTCCAATTTGGCAGCCGGGCTCTGCCAGAGAGAGATACAGAGTGTTGCCCCATTAGGAAGCAATGCTTTAGCAGAGAGCGAATGTCTGTGTGGCAGCGAATGCAGTTCCAAGGGACAGTGAAAACCAGCTAGAGCTTTCAGTGCTGGCAGCTTTCCTGTGGGCGCAATGTCTGGACGTTTCCAATTTGGCAGCCGGGCTCTGCCAGAGAGAGATACAGAGTGTTGCCCCATTAGGAAGCAATGCTTTAGCAGAGCGCGAATGTCTGTGTGGCAGCGAATGCAGTTCCAAGGGACAGTGAAAACCAGCTAGAGCTTTCAGTGCTGGCAGCTTTCCTGTGGGCGCAATCTCTGGACGTTTCCAATTTGGCAGCCGGGCTCTGCCAGAGAGAGATACAGAGTGTTGCCCCATTACGAAGCAATGCTTTAGCAGAGCGCGAATGTCTGTGTGGCAGCGAATGCAGTTCCAAGGGACAGTGAAAACCAGCTAGAGCTTTCAGTGCTGGCAGCTTTCCTGTGGGCGCAATCTCTGGACGTTTCCAATTTGGCAGCCGGGCTCTGCCAGAGAGAGATACAGAGTGTTGCCCCATTAGGAAGCAATGCTTTAGCAGAGCGCGAATGTCTGTGTGGCAGCGAATGCAGTTCCAAGGGACAGTGAAAACCAGCTAGAGCTTTCAGTGCTGGCAGCTTTCCTGTGGGCGCAATGTCTGGACGTTTCCAATTTGGCAGCCGGGCTCTGCCAGAGAGAGATACAGAGTGTTGCCCCATTACGAAGCAATGCTTTAGCAGAGCGCGAATGTCTGTGTGGCAGCGAATGCAGTTCCAAGGGACAGTGAAAACCAGCTAGAGCTTTCAGTGCTGGCAGCTTTCCTGTGGGCGCAATGTCTGGACGTTTCCAATTTGGCAGCCGGGCTCTGCCAGAGAGAGATACAGAGTGTTGCCCCATTAGGAAGCAATGCTTTAGCAGAGCGCGAATGTCTGTGTGGCAGCGAATGCAGTTCCAAGGGACAGTGAAAACCAGCTAGAGCTTTCAGTGCTGGCAGCTTTCCTGTGGGCGCAATCTCTGGACGTTTCCAATTTGGCAGCCGGGCTCTGCCAGAGAGAGATACAGAGTGTTGCCCCATTACGAAGCAATGCTTTAGCAGAGCGCGAATGTCTGTGTGGCAGCGAATGCAGTTCCAAGGGACAGTGAAAACCAGCTAGAGCTTTCAGTGCTGGCAGCTTTCCTGTGGGCGCAATGTCTGGACGTTTCCAATTTGGCAGCCGGGCTCTGCCAGAGAGAGATACAGAGTGTTGCCCCATTACGAAGCAATGCTTTAGCAGAGCGCGAATGTCTGTGTGGCAGCGAATGCAGTTCCAAGGGACAGTGAAAACCAGCTAGAGCTTTCAGTGCTGGCAGCTTTCCTGTGGGCGCAATCTCTGGACGTTTCCAATTTGGCAGCCGGGCTCTGCCAGACAGAGATACAGAGTGTTGCCCCATTACGAAGCAATGCTTTAGCAGAGCGCGAATGTCTGTGTGGCAGCGAATGCAGTTCCAAGGGACAGTGAAAACCAGCTAGAGCTTTCAGTGCTGGCAGCTTTCCTGTGGGCGCAATCTCTGGACGTTTCCAATTTGGCAGCCGGGCTCTGCCAGAGAGAGATACAGAGTGTTGCCCCATTACGAAGCAATGCTTTAGCAGAGCGCGAGTGTCTGTGTGGCAGCGAATGCAGTTCCAAGGGACAGTGAAAACCAGCTAGAGCTTTCAGTGCTGGCAGCTTTCCTGTGGGCGCAATGTCTGGACGTTTCCAATTTGGCAGCCGGGCTCTGCCAGAGAGAGATACAGAGTGTTGCCCCATTACGAAGCAATGCTTTAGCAGAGCGCGAATGTCTGTGTGGCAGCGAATGCAGTTCCAAGGGACAGTGAAAACCAGCTAGAGCTTTCAGTGCTGGCAGCTTTCCTGTGGGCGCAATGTCTGGACGTTTCCAATTTGGCAGCCGGGCTCTGCCAGAGAGAGATACAGAGTGTTGCCCCATTACGAAGCAATGCTTTAGCAGAGCGCGAATGTCTGTGTGGCAGCGAATGCAGTTCCAAGGGACAGTGAAAACCAGCTAGAGCTTTCAGTGCTGGCAGCTTTCCTGTGGGCGCAATGTCTGGACGTTTCCAATTTGGCAGCCGGGCTCTGCCAGAGAGAGATACAGAGTGTTGCCCCATTACGAAGCAATGCTTTAGCAGAGCGCGAATGTCTGTGTGGCAGCGAATGCAGTTCCAAGGGACAGTGAAAACCAGCTAGAGCTTTCAGTGCTGGCAGCTTTCCTGTGGGCGCAATCTCTGGACGTTTCCAATTTGGCAGCCGGGCTCTGCCAGAGAGAGATACAGAGTGTTGCCCCATTAGGAAGCAATGCTTTAGCAGAGCGCGAATGTCTGTGTGGCAGCGAATGCAGTTCCAAGGGACAGTGAAAACCAGCTAGAGCTTTCAGTGCTGGCAGCTTTCCTGTGGGCGCAATCTCTGGACGTTTCCAATTTGGCAGACGGGCTCTGCCAGAGAGAGATACAGAGTGTTGCCCCATTACGAAGCAATGCTTTAGCAGAGCGCGAATGTCTGTGTGGCAGCGAATGCAGTTCCAAGGGACAGTGAAAACCAGCTAGAGCTTTCAGTGCTGGCAGCTTTCCTGTGGGCGCAATGTCTGGACGTTTCCAATTTGGCAGCCGGGCTCTGCCAGAGAGAGATACAGAGTGTTGCCCCATTACGAAGCAATGCTTTAGCAGAGCGCGAATGTCTGTGTGGCAGCGAATGCAGTTCCAAGGGACAGTGAAAACCAGCTACAGCTTTCAGTGCTGGCAGCTTTCCTGTGGGCGCAATCTCTGGACGTTTCCAATTTGGCAGCCGGGCTCTGCCAGAGAGAGATACAGAGTGTTGCCCCATTAGGAAGCAATGCTTTAGCAGAGCGCGAATGTCTGTGTGGCAGCGAATGCAGTTCCAAGGGACAGTGAAAACCAGCTAGAGCTTTCAGTGCTGGCAGCTTTCCTGTGGGCGCAATCTCTGGACGTTTCCAATTTGGCAGCCGGGCTCTGCCAGAGAGAGATACAGAGTGTTGCCCCATTACGAAGCAATGCTTTAGCAGAGCGCGAATGTCTGTGTGGCAGCGAATGCAGTTCCAAGGGACAGTGAAAACCAGCTAGAGCTTTCAGTGCTGGCAGCTTTCCTGTGGGCGCAATGTCTGGACGTTTCCAATTTGGCAGCCGGGCTCTGCCAGAGAGAGATACAGAGTGTTGCCCCATTACGAAGCAATGCTTTAGCAGAGCGCGAATGTCTGTTTGGCAGCGAATGCAGTTCCAATGGACAGTGAAAACCAGCTAGAGCTTTCAGTGCTGGCAGCTTTCCTGTGGGCGCAATCTCTGGACGTTTCCAATTTGGCAGCCGGGCTCTGCCAGAGAGAGATACAGAGTGTTGCCCCATTACGAAGCAATGCTTTAGCAGAGCGCGAATGTCTGTGTGGCAGCGAATGCAGTTCCAAGGGACAGTGAAAACCAGCTAGAGCTTTCAGTGCTGGCAGCTTTCCTGTGGGCGCAATCTCTGGACGTTTCCAATTTGGCAGCCGGGCTCTGCCAGAGAGAGATACAGAGTGTTGCCCCATTACGAAGCAATGCTTTAGCAGAGCGCGAATGTCTGTGTGGCAGCGAATGCAGTTCCAAGGGACAGTGAAAACCAGCTAGAGCTTTCAGTGCTGGCAGCTTTCCTGTGGGCGCAATCTCTGGACGTTTCCAATTTGGCAGCCGGGCTCTGCCAGAGAGAGATACAGAGTGTTGCCCCATTACGAAGCAATGCTTTAGCAGAGCGCGAATGTCTGTGTGGCAGCGAATGCAGTTCCAAGGGACAGTGAAAACCAGCTAGAGCTTTCAGTGCTGGCAGCTTTCCTGTGGGCGCAATCTCTGGACGTTTCCAATTTGGCAGCCGGGCTCTGCCAGAGAGTGATACAGAGTGTTGCCCCATTAGGAAGCAATGCTTTAGCAGAGTGCGAATGTCTGTGTGGCAGCGAATGCAGTTCCAAGGGACAGTGAAAACCAGCTAGAGCTTTCAGTGCTGGCAGCTTTCCTGTGGGCGCAATGTCTGGACGTTTCCAATTTGGCAGCCGGGCTCTGCCAGAGAGAGATACAGAGTGTTGCCCCATTACGAAGCAATGCTTTAGCAGAGCGCGAATGTCTGTGTGGCAGCGAATGCAGTTCCAAGGGACAGTGAAAACCAGCTAGAGCTTTCAGTGCTGGCAGCTTTCCTGTGGGCGCAATGTCTGGACGTTTCCAATTTGGCAGCCGGGCTCTGCCAGAGAGAGATACAGAGTGTTGCCCCATTAGGAAGCAATGCTTTAGCAGAGCGCGAATGTCTGTGTGGCAGCGAATGCAGTTCCAAGGGACAGTGAAAACCAGCTAGAGCTTTCACTGCTGGCAGCTTTCCTGTGGGCGCAATGTCTGGACGTTTCCAATTTGGCAGCCGGGCTCTGCCAGAGAGAGATACAGAGTGTTGCCCCATTACGAAGCAATGCTTTAGCAGAGCGCGAATGTCTGTGTGGCAGCGAATGCAGTTCCAAGGGACAGTGAAAACCAGCTAGAGGTTTCCGTGCTGGCAGCTTTCCTGTGGGCGCAATCTCTGGACGTTTCCAATTTGGCAGCCGGGCTCTGCCAGAGAGAGATACAGAGTGTTGCCCCATTACGAAGCAATGCTTTAGCAGAGCGCGAATGTCTGTGTGGCAGCGAATGCAGTTCCAAGGGACAGTGAAAACCAGCTAGAGCTTTCAGTGCTGGCAGCTTTCCTGTGGGCGCAATCTCTGGACGTTTCCAATTTGGCAGCCGGGCTCTGCCAGAGAGAGATACAGAGTGTTGCCCCATTAGGAAGCAATGCTTTAGCAGAGCGCGAATGTCTGTGTGGCAGCGAATGCAGTTCCAAGGGACAGTGAAAACCAGCTAGAGCTTTCCGTGCTGGCAGCTTTCCTGTGGGCGCAATCTCTGGACGTTTCCAATTTGGCAGCCGGGCTCTGCCAGAGAGAGATACAGAGTGTTGCCCCATTAGGAAGCAATGCTTTAGCAGAGCGCGAATGTCTGTGTGGCAGCGAATGCAGTTCCAAGGGACAGTGAAAACCAGCTAGAGCTTTCAGTGCTGGCAGCTTTCCTGTGGGCGCAATGTCTGGACGTTTCCAATTTGGCAGCTGGGCTCTGCCAGAGAGAGATACAGAGTGTTGCCCCATTACGAAGCAATGCTTTAGCAGAGCGCGAATGTCTGTTTGGCAGCGAATGCAGTTCCAATGGACAGTGAAAACCAGCTAGAGCTTTCAGTGCTGGCAGCTTTCCTGTGGGCGCAATCTCTGGACGTTTCCAATTTGGCAGCCGGGCTCTGCCAGAGAGAGATACAGAGTGTTGCCCCATTACGAAGCAATGCTTTAGCAGAGCGCGAATGTCTGTGTGGCAGCGAATGCAGTTCCAAGGGACAGTGAAAACCAGCTAGAGCTTTCAGTGCTGGCAGCTTTCCTGTGGGCGCAATCTCTGGACGTTTCCAATTTGGCAGCCGGGCTCTGCCAGAGAGAGATACAGAGTGTTGCCCCATTACGAAGCAATGCTTTAGCAGAGCGCGAATGTCTGTGTGGCAGCGAATGCAGTTCCAAGGGACAGTGAAAACCAGCTAGAGCTTTCAGTGCTGGCAGCTTTCCTGTGGGCGCAATCTCTGGACGTTTCCAATTTGGCAGCCGGGCTCTGCCAGAGAGAGATACAGAGTGTTGCCCCATTACGAAGCAATGCTTTAGCAGAGCGCGAATGTCTGTGTGGCAGCGAATGCAGTTCCAAGGGACAGTGAAAACCAGCTAGAGCTTTCACTGCTGGCAGCTTTCCTGTGGGCGCAATGTCTGGACGTTTCCAATTTGGCAGCCGGGCTCTGCCAGAGAGAGATACAGAGTGTTGCCCCATTACGAAGCAATGCTTTAGCAGAGCGCGAATGTCTGTGTGGCAGCGAATGCAGTTCCAAGGGACAGTGAAAACCAGCTAGAGGTTTCCGTGCTGGCAGCTTTCCTGTGGGCGCAATGTCTGGACGTTTCCAATTTGGCAGCCGGGCTCTGCCAGAGAGAGATACAGAGTGTTGCCCCATTACGAAGCAATGCTTTAGCAGAGCGCGAATGTCTGTGTGGCAGCGAATGCAGTTCCAAGGGACAGTGAAAACCAGCTAGAGCTTTCAGTGCTGGCAGCTTTCCTGTGGGCGCAATCTCTGGACGTTTCCAATTTGGCAGCCGGGCTCTGCCAGAGAGAGATACAGAGTGTTGCCCCATTAGGAAGCAATGCTTTAGCAGAGCGCGAATGTCTGTGTGGCAGCGAATGCAGTTCCAAGGGACAGTGAAAACCAGCTAGAGCTTTCCGTGCTGGCAGCTTTCCTGTGGGCGCAATGTCTGGACGTTTCCAATTTGGCAGCTGGGCTCTGCCAGAGAGAGATACAGAGTGTTGCCCCATTACGAAGCAATGCTTTAGCAGAGCGCGAATGTCTGTGTGGCAGCGAATGCAGTTCCAAGGGACAGTGAAAACCAGCTAGAGCTTTCAGTGCTGGCAGCTTTCCTGTGGGCGCAATGTCTGGACGTTTCCAATTTGGCAGCCGGGCTCTGCCAGAGAGAGATACAGAGTGTTGCCCCATTACGAAGCAATGCTTTAGCAGAGCGCGAATGTCTGTGTGGCAGCGAATGCAGTTCCAAGGGACAGTGAAAACCAGCTAGAGCTTTCAGTGCTGGCAGCTTTCCTGTGGGCGCAATGTCTGGACGTTTCCAATTTGGCAGCCGGGCTCTGCCAGAGAGAGATACAGAGTGTTGCCCCATTACGAAGCAATGCTTTAGCAGAGCGCGAATGTCTGTGTGGCAGCGAATGCAGTTCCAAGGGACAGTGAAAACCAGCTAGAGCTTTCAGTGCTGGCAGCTTTCGTGTGGGCGCAATGTCTGGACGTTTCCAATTTGGCAGCCGGGCTCTGCCAGAGAGAGATACAGAGTGTTGCCCCATTAGGAAGCAATGCTTTAGCAGAGAGCGAATGTCTGTGTGGCAGCGAATGCAGTTCCAAGGGACAGTGAAAACCAGCTAGAGCTTTCAGTGCTGGCAGCTTTCCTGTGGGCGCAATGTCTGGACGTTTCCAATTTGGCAGCCGGGCTCTGCCAGAGAGAGATACAGAGTGTTGCCCCATTAGGAAGCAATGCTTTAGCAGAGCGCGAATGTCTGTGTGGCAGCGAATGCAGTTCCAAGGGACAGTGAAAACCAGCTAGAGCTTTCAGTGCTGGCAGCTTTCCTGTGGGCGCAATGTCTGGACGTTTCCAATTTGGCAGCCGGGCTCTGCCAGAGAGTGATACAGAGTGTTGCCCCATTAGGAAGCAATGCTTTAGCAGAGCGCGAATGTCTGTGTGGCAGCGAATGCAGTTCCAAGGGACAGTGAAAACCAGCTAGAGCTTTCAGTGCTGGCAGCTTTCCTGTGGGCGCAATGTCTGGACGTTTCCAATTTGGCAGCCGGGCTCTGCCAGAGAGAGATACAGAGTGTTGCCCCATTACGAAGCAATGCTTTAGCAGAGCGCGAATGTCTGTGTGGCAGCGAATGCAGTTCCAAGGGACAGTGAAAACCAGCTAGAGCTTTCAGTGCTGGCAGCTTTCCTGTGGGCGCAATGTCTGGACGTTTCCAATTTGGCAGCCGGGCTCTGCCAGAGAGAGATACAGAGTGTTGCCCCATTACGAAGCAATGCTTTAGCAGAGCGCGAGTGTCTGTGTGGCAGCGAATGCAGTTCCAAGGGACAGTGAAAACCAGCTAGAGCTTTCAGTGCTGGCAGCTTTCCTGTGGGCGCAATCTCTGGACGTTTCCAATTTGGCAGCCGGGCTCTGCCAGAGAGAGATACAGAGTGTTGCCCCATTAGGAAGCAATGCTTTAGCAGAGAGCGAATGTCTGTGTGGCAGCGAATGCAGTTCCAAGGGACAGTGAAAACCAGCTAGAGCTTTCAGTGCTGGCAGCTTTCCTGTGGGCGCAATCTCTGGACGTTTCCAATTTGGCAGCCGGGCTCTGCCAGAGAGAGATACAGAGTGTTGCCCCATTACGAAGCAATGCTTTAGCAGAGCGCGAATGTCTGTGTGGCAGCGAATGCAGTTCCAAGGGACAGTGAAAACCAGCTAGAGCTTTCAGTGCTGGCAGCTTTCCTGTGGGCGCAATCTCTGGACGTTTCCAATTTGGCAGCCGGGCTCTGCCAGAGAGAGATACAGAGTGTTGCCCCATTACGAAGCAATGCTTTAGCAGAGCGCGAATGTCTGTGTGGCAGCGAATGCAGTTCCAAGGGACAGTGAAAACCAGCTAGAGCTTTCAGTGCTGGCAGCTTTCCTGTGGGCGCAATCTCTGGACGTTTCCAATTTGGCAGCCGGGCTCTGCCAGAGAGAGATACAGAGTGTTGCCCCATTAGGAAGCAATGCTTTAGCAGAGCGCGAATGTCTGTGTGGCAGCGAATGCAGTTCCAAGGGACAGTGAAAACCAGCTAGAGCTTTCAGTGCTGGCAGCTTTCCTGTGGGCGCAATGTCTGGACGTTTCCAATTTGGCAGCCGGGCTCTGCCAGAGAGAGATACAGAGTGTTGCCCCATTACGAAGCAATGCTTTAGCAGAGCGCGAATGTCTGTGTGGCAGCGAATGCAGTTCCAAGGGACAGTGAAAACCAGCTAGAGCTTTCACTGCTGGCAGCTTTCCTGTGGGCGCAATGTCTGGACGTTTCCAATTTGGCAGCCGGGCTCTGCCAGAGAGAGATACAGAGTGTTGCCCCATTACGAAGCAATGCTTTAGCAGAGCGCGAATGTCTGTGTGGCAGCGAATGCAGTTCCAAGGGACAGTGAAAACCAGCTAGAGGTTTCCGTGCTGGCAGCTTTCCTGTGGGCGCAATCTCTGGACGTTTCCAATTTGGCAGCCGGGCTCTGCCAGAGAGAGATACAGAGTGTTGCCCCATTAGGAAGCAATGCTTTAGCAGAGCGCGAATGTCTGTGTGGCAGCGAATGCAGTTCCAAGGGACAGTGAAAACCAGCTAGAGCTTTCCGTGCTGGCAGCTTTCCTGTGGGCGCAATGTCTGGACGTTTCCAATTTGGCAGCCGGGCTCTGCCAGAGAGAGATACAGAGTGTTGCCCCATTAGGAAGCAATGCTTTAGCAGAGCGCGAATGTCTGTGTGGCAGCGAATGCAGTTCCAAGGGACAGTGAAAACCAGCTAGAGCTTTCAGTGCTGGCAGCTTTCCTGTGGGCGCAATGTCTGGACGTTTCCAATTTGGCAGCTGGGCTCTGCCAGAGAGAGATACAGAGTGTTGCCCCATTAGGAAGCAATGCTTTAGCAGAGCGCGAATGTCTGTGTGGCAGCGAATGCAGTTCCAAGGGACAGTGAAAACCAGCTAGAGCTTTCAGTGCTGGCAGCTTTCCTGTGGGCGCAATGTCTGGACGTTTCCAATTTGGCAGCCGGGCTCTGCCAGAGAGTGATACAGAGTGTTGCCCCATTAGGAAGCAATGCTTTAGCAGAGCGCGAATGTCTGTGTGGCAGCGAATGCAGTTCCAAGGGACAGTGAAAACCAGCTAGAGCTTTCAGTGCTGGCAGCTTTCCTGTGGGCGCAATGTCTGGACGTTTCCAATTTGGCAGCCGGGCTCTGCCAGAGAGAGATACAGAGTGTTGCCCCATTACGAAGCAATGCTTTAGCAGAGCGCGAATGTCTGTGTGGCAGCGAATGCAGTTCCAAGGGACAGTGAAAACCAGCTAGAGCTTTCAGTGCTGGCAGCTTTCCTGTGGGCGCAATGTCTGGACGTTTCCAATTTGGCAGCCGGGCTCTGCCAGAGAGAGATACAGAGTGTTGCCCCATTACGAAGCAATGCTTTAGCAGAGCGCGAGTGTCTGTGTGGCAGCGAATGCAGTTCCAAGGGACAGTGAAAACCAGCTAGAGCTTTCAGTGCTGGCAGCTTTCCTGTGGGCGCAATGTCTGGACGTTTCCAATTTGGCAGCCGGGCTCTGCCAGAGAGAGATACAGAGTGTTGCCCCATTAGGAAGCAATGCTTTAGCAGAGCGCGAATGTCTGTGTGGCAGCGAATGCAGTTCCAAGGGACAGTGAAAACCAGCTAGAGCTTTCAGTGCTGGCAGCTTTCCTGTGGGCGCAATCTCTGGACGTTTCCAATTTGGCAGCCGGGCTCTGCCAGAGAGAGATACAGAGTGTTGCCCCATTACGAAGCAATGCTTTAGCAGAGCGCGAATGTCTGTGTGGCAGCGAATGCAGTTCCAAGGGACAGTGAAAACCAGCTAGAGCTTTCAGTGCTGGCAGCTTTCCTGTGGGCGCAATCTCTGGACGTTTCCAATTTGGCAGCCGGGCTCTGCCAGAGAGAGATACAGAGTGTTGCCCCATTAGGAAGCAATGCTTTAGCAGAGAGCGAATGTCTGTGTGGCAGCGAATGCAGTTCCAAGGGACAGTGAAAACCAGCTAGAGCTTTCAGTGCTGGCAGCTTTCCTGTGGGCGCAATCTCTGGACGTTTCCAATTTGGCAGCCGGGCTCTGCCAGAGAGAGATACAGAGTGTTGCCCCATTACGAAGCAATGCTTTAGCAGAGCGCGAATGTCTGTGTGGCAGCGAATGCAGTTCCAAGGGACAGTGAAAACCAGCTAGAGCTTTCAGTGCTGGCAGCTTTCCTGTGGGCGCAATCTCTGGACGTTTCCAATTTGGCAGCCGGGCTCTGCCAGAGAGAGATACAGAGTGTTGCCCCATTAGGAAGCAATGCTTTAGCAGAGCGCGAATGTCTGTGTGGCAGCGAATGCAGTTCCAAGGGACAGTGAAAACCAGCTAGAGCTTTCAGTGCTGGCAGCTTTCCTGTGGGCGCAATGTCTGGACGTTTCCAATTTGGCAGCCGGGCTCTGCCAGAGAGAGATACAGAGTGTTGCCCCATTAGGAAGCAATGCTTTAGCAGAGCGCGAATGTCTGTGTGGCAGCGAATGCAGTTCCAAGGGACAGTGAAAACCAGCTAGAGCTTTCACTGCTGGCAGCTTTCCTGTGGGCGCAATGTCTGGACGTTTCCAATTTGGCAGCCGGGCTCTGCCAGAGAGAGATACAGAGTGTTGCCCCATTACGAAGCAATGCTTTAGCAGAGCGCGAATGTCTGTGTGGCAGCGAATGCAGTTCCAAGGGACAGTGAAAACCAGCTAGAGGTTTCCGTGCTGGCAGCTTTCCTGTGGGCGCAATCTCTGGACGTTTCCAATTTGGCAGCCGGGCTCTGCCAGAGAGAGATACAGAGTGTTGCCCCATTAGGAAGCAATGCTTTAGCAGAGCGCGAATGTCTGTGTGGCAGCGAATGCAGTTCCAAGGGACAGTGAAAACCAGCTAGAGCTTTCAGTGCTGGCAGCTTTCCTGTGGGCGCAATGTCTGGACGTTTCCAATTTGGCAGCTGGGCTCTGCCAGAGAGAGATACAGAGTGTTGCCCCATTAGGAAGCAATGCTTTAGCAGAGCGCGAATGTCTGTGTGGCAGCGAATGCAGTTCCAAGGGACAGTGAAAACCAGCTAGAGCTTTCAGTGCTGGCAGCTTTCCTGTGGGCGCAATGTCTGGACGTTTCCAATTTGGCAGCCGGGCTCTGCCAGAGAGTGATACAGAGTGTTGCCCCATTAGGAAGCAATGCTTTAGCAGAGCGCGAATGTCTGTGTGGCAGCGAATGCAGTTCCAAGGGACAGTGAAAACCAGCTAGAGCTTTCAGTGCTGGCAGCTTTCCTGTGGGCGCAATCTCTGGACGTTTCCAATTTGGCAGCCGGGCTCTGCCAGAGAGAGATACAGAGTGTTGCCCCATTACGAAGCAATGCTTTAGCAGAGCGCGAATGTCTGTGTGGCAGCGAATGCAGTTCCAAGGGACAGTGAAAACCAGCTAGAGCTTTCAGTGCTGGCAGCTTTCCTGTGGGCGCAATGTCTGGACGTTTCCAATTTGGCAGCCGGGCTCTGCCAGAGAGAGATACAGAGTGTTGCCCCATTACGAAGCAATGCTTTAGCAGAGCGCGAGTGTCTGTGTGGCAGCGAATGCAGTTCCAAGGGACAGTGAAAACCAGCTAGAGCTTTCAGTGCTGGCAGCTTTCCTGTGGGCGCAATCTCTGGACGTTTCCAATTTGGCAGCCGGGCTCTGCCAGAGAGAGATACAGAGTGTTGCCCCATTAGGAAGCAATGCTTTAGCAGAGCGCGAATGTCTGTGTGGCAGCGAATGCAGTTCCAAGGGACAGTGAAAACCAGCTAGAGCTTTCAGTGCTGGCAGCTTTCCTGTGGGCGCAATGTCTGGACGTTTCCAATTTGGCAGCCGGGCTCTGCCAGAGAGAGATACAGAGTGTTGCCCCATTAGGAAGCAATGCTTTAGCAGAGCGCGAATGTCTGTGTGGCAGCGAATGCAGTTCCAAGGGACAGTGAAAACCAGCTAGAGCTTTCAGTGCTGGCAGCTTTCCTGTGGGCGCAATCTCTGGACGTTTCCAATTTGGCAGCCGGGCTCTGCCAGAGAGAGATACAGAGTGTTGCCCCATTACGAAGCAATGCTTTAGCAGAGCGCGAATGTCTGTGTGGCAGCGAATGCAGTTCCAAGGGACAGTGAAAACCAGCTAGAGCTTTCAGTGCTGGCAGCTTTCCTGTGGGCGCAATCTCTGGACGTTTCCAATTTGGCAGCCGGGCTCTGCCAGAGAGAGATACAGAGTGTTGCCCCATTAGGAAGCAATGCTTTAGCAGAGAGCGAATGTCTGTGTGGCAGCGAATGCAGTTCCAAGGGACAGTGAAAACCAGCTAGAGCTTTCAGTGCTGGCAGCTTTCCTGTGGGCGCAATCTCTGGACGTTTCCAATTTGGCAGCCGGGCTCTGCCAGAGAGAGATACAGAGTGTTGCCCCATTACGAAGCAATGCTTTAGCAGAGCGCGAATGTCTGTGTGGCAGCGAATGCAGTTCCAAGGGACAGTGAAAACCAGCTAGAGCTTTCAGTGCTGGCAGCTTTCCTGTGGGCGCAATCTCTGGACGTTTCCAATTTGGCAGCCGGGCTCTGCCAGAGAGAGATACAGAGTGTTGCCCCATTACGAAGCAATGCTTTAGCAGAGCGCGAATGTCTGTGTGGCAGCGAATGCAGTTCCAAGGGACAGTGAAAACCAGCTAGAGCTTTCAGTGCTGGCAGCTTTCCTGTGGGCGCAATCTCTGGACGTTTCCAATTTGGCAGCCGGGCTCTGCCAGAGAGAGATACAGAGTGTTGCCCCATTACGAAGCAATGCTTTAGCAGAGCGCGAATGTCTGTGTGGCAGCGAATGCAGTTCCAAGGGACAGTGAAAACCAGCTAGAGCTTTCAGTGCTGGCAGCTTTCCTGTGGGCGCAATCTCTGGACGTTTCCAATTTGGCAGCTGGGCTCTGCCAGAGAGAGATACAGAGTGTTGCCCCATTAGGAAGCAATGCTTTAGCAGAGCGCGAATGTCTGTGTGGCAGCGAATGCAGTTCCAAGGGACAGTGAAAACCAGCTAGAGCTTTCAGTGCTGGCAGCTTTCCTGTGGGCGCAATGTCTGGACGTTTCCAATTTGGCAGCCGGGCTCTGCCAGAGAGAGATACAGAGTGTTGCCCCATTACGAAGCAATGCTTTAGCAGAGCGCGAATGTCTGTGTGGCAGCGAATGCAGTTCCAAGGGACAGTGAAAACCAGCTAGAGCTTTCACTGCTGGCAGCTTTCCTGTGGGCGCAATGTCTGGACGTTTCCAATTTGGCAGCCGGGCTCTGCCAGAGAGAGATACAGAGTGTTGCCCCATTACGAAGCAATGCTTTAGCAGAGCGCGAATGTCTGTGTGGCAGCGAATGCAGTTCCAAGGGACAGTGAAAACCAGCTAGAGCTTTCAGTGCTGGCAGCTTTCCTGTGGGCGCAATCTCTGGACGTTTCCAATTTGGCAGCCGGGCTCTGCCAGAGAGAGATACAGAGTGTTGCCCCATTAGGAAGCAATGCTTTAGCAGAGCGCGAATGTCTGTGTGGCAGCGAATGCAGTTCCAAGGGACAGTGAAAACCAGCTAGAGCTTTCCGTGCTGGCAGCTTTCCTGTGGGCGCAATGTCTGGACGTTTCCAATTTGGCAGCCGGGCTCTGCCAGAGAGAGATACAGAGTGTTGCCCCATTAGGAAGCAATGCTTTAGCAGAGCGCGAATGTCTGTGTGGCAGCGAATGCAGTTCCAAGGGACAGTGAAAACCAGCTAGAGCTTTCAGTGCTGGCAGCTTTCCTGTGGGCGCAATGTCTGGACGTTTCCAATTTGGCAGCTGGGCTCTGCCAGAGAGAGATACAGAGTGTTGCCCCATTACGAAGCAATGCTTTAGCAGAGCGCGAATGTCTGTTTGGCAGCGAATGCAGTTCCAATGGACAGTGAAAACCAGCTAGAGCTTTCAGTGCTGGCAGCTTTCCTGTGGGCGCAATCTCTGGACGTTTCCAATTTGGCAGCCGGGCTCTGCCAGAGAGAGATACAGAGTGTTGCCCCATTACGAAGCAATGCTTTAGCAGAGCGCGAATGTCTGTGTGGCAGCGAATGCAGTTCCAAGGGACAGTGAAAACCAGCTAGAGCTTTCAGTGCTGGCAGCTTTCCTGTGGGCGCAATCTCTGGACGTTTCCAATTTGGCAGCCGGGCTCTGCCAGAGAGAGATACAGAGTGTTGCCCCATTACGAAGCAATGCTTTAGCAGAGCGCGAATGTCTGTGTGGCAGCGAATGCAGTTCCAAGGGACAGTGAAAACCAGCTAGAGCTTTCAGTGCTGGCAGCTTTCCTGTGGGCGCAATCTCTGGACGTTTCCAATTTGGCAGCCGGGCTCTGCCAGAGAGTGATACAGAGTGTTGCCCCATTAGGAAGCAATGCTTTAGCAGAGTGCGAATGTCTGTGTGGCAGCGAATGCAGTTCCAAGGGACAGTGAAAACCAGCTAGAGCTTTCAGTGCTGGCAGCTTTCCTGTGGGCGCAATGTCTGGACGTTTCCAATTTGGCAGCCGGGCTCTGCCAGAGAGAGATACAGAGTGTTGCCCCATTACGAAGCAATGCTTTAGCAGAGCGCGAATGTCTGTGTGGCAGCGAATGCAGTTCCAAGGGACAGTGAAAACCAGCTAGAGCTTTCAGTGCTGGCAGCTTTCCTGTGGGCGCAATGTCTGGACGTTTCCAATTTGGCAGCCGGGCTCTGCCAGAGAGAGATACAGAGTGTTGCCCCATTAGGAAGCAATGCTTTAGCAGAGCGCGAATGTCTGTGTGGCAGCGAATGCAGTTCCAAGGGACAGTGAAAACCAGCTAGAGCTTTCACTGCTGGCAGCTTTCCTGTGGGCGCAATGTCTGGACGTTTCCAATTTGGCAGCCGGGCTCTGCCAGAGAGAGATACAGAGTGTTGCCCCATTACGAAGCAATGCTTTAGCAGAGCGCGAATGTCTGTGTGGCAGCGAATGCAGTTCCAAGGGACAGTGAAAACCAGCTAGAGGTTTCCGTGCTGGCAGCTTTCCTGTGGGCGCAATCTCTGGACGTTTCCAATTTGGCAGCCGGGCTCTGCCAGAGAGAGATACAGAGTGTTGCCCCATTACGAAGCAATGCTTTAGCAGAGCGCGAATGTCTGTGTGGCAGCGAATGCAGTTCCAAGGGACAGTGAAAACCAGCTAGAGCTTTCAGTGCTGGCAGCTTTCCTGTGGGCGCAATCTCTGGACGTTTCCAATTTGGCAGCCGGGCTCTGCCAGAGAGAGATACAGAGTGTTGCCCCATTAGGAAGCAATGCTTTAGCAGAGCGCGAATGTCTGTGTGGCAGCGAATGCAGTTCCAAGGGACAGTGAAAACCAGCTAGAGCTTTCCGTGCTGGCAGCTTTCCTGTGGGCGCAATCTCTGGACGTTTCCAATTTGGCAGCCGGGCTCTGCCAGAGAGAGATACAGAGTGTTGCCCCATTAGGAAGCAATGCTTTAGCAGAGCGCGAATGTCTGTGTGGCAGCGAATGCAGTTCCAAGGGACAGTGAAAACCAGCTAGAGCTTTCAGTGCTGGCAGCTTTCCTGTGGGCGCAATGTCTGGACGTTTCCAATTTGGCAGCTGGGCTCTGCCAGAGAGAGATACAGAGTGTTGCCCCATTACGAAGCAATGCTTTAGCAGAGCGCGAATGTCTGTGTGGCAGCGAATGCAGTTCCAAGGGACAGTGAAAACCAGCTAGAGCTTTCAGTGCTGGCAGCTTTCCTGTGGGCGCAATGTCTGGACGTTTCCAATTTGGCAGCCGGGCTCTGCCAGAGAGAGATACAGAGTGTTGCCCCATTACGAAGCAATGCTTTAGCAGAGCGCGAATGTCTGTGTGGCAGCGAATGCAGTTCCAAGGGACAGTGAAAACCAGCTAGAGCTTTCAGTGCTGGCAGCTTTCCTGTGGGCGCAATGTCTGGACGTTTCCAATTTGGCAGCCGGGCTCTGCCAGAGAGAGATACAGAGTGTTGCCCCATTACGAAGCAATGCTTTAGCAGAGCGCGAATGTCTGTGTGGCAGCGAATGCAGTTCCAAGGGACAGTGAAAACCAGCTAGAGCTTTCAGTGCTGGCAGCTTTCGTGTGGGCGCAATGTCTGGACGTTTCCAATTTGGCAGCCGGGCTCTGCCAGAGAGAGATACAGAGTGTTGCCCCATTAGGAAGCAATGCTTTAGCAGAGAGCGAATGTCTGTGTGGCAGCGAATGCAGTTCCAAGGGACAGTGAAAACCAGCTAGAGCTTTCAGTGCTGGCAGCTTTCCTGTGGGCGCAATGTCTGGACGTTTCCAATTTGGCAGCCGGGCTCTGCCAGAGAGAGATACAGAGTGTTGCCCCATTAGGAAGCAATGCTTTAGCAGAGCGCGAATGTCTGTGTGGCAGCGAATGCAGTTCCAAGGGACAGTGAAAACCAGCTAGAGCTTTCAGTGCTGGCAGCTTTCCTGTGGGCGCAATGTCTGGACGTTTCCAATTTGGCAGCCGGGCTCTGCCAGAGAGTGATACAGAGTGTTGCCCCATTAGGAAGCAATGCTTTAGCAGAGCGCGAATGTCTGTGTGGCAGCGAATGCAGTTCCAAGGGACAGTGAAAACCAGCTAGAGCTTTCAGTGCTGGCAGCTTTCCTGTGGGCGCAATGTCTGGACGTTTCCAATTTGGCAGCCGGGCTCTGCCAGAGAGAGATACAGAGTGTTGCCCCATTACGAAGCAATGCTTTAGCAGAGCGCGAATGTCTGTGTGGCAGCGAATGCAGTTCCAAGGGACAGTGAAAACCAGCTAGAGCTTTCAGTGCTGGCAGCTTTCCTGTGGGCGCAATGTCTGGACGTTTCCAATTTGGCAGCCGGGCTCTGCCAGAGAGAGATACAGAGTGTTGCCCCATTAGGAAGCAATGCTTTAGCAGAGCGCGAGTGTCTGTGTGGCAGCGAATGCAGTTCCAAGGGACAGTGAAAACCAGCTAGAGCTTTCAGTGCTGGCAGCTTTCCTGTGGGCGCAATCTCTGGACGTTTCCAATTTGGCAGCCGGGCTCTGCCAGAGAGAGATACAGAGTGTTGCCCCATTAGGAAGCAATGCTTTAGCAGAGCGCGAATGTCTGTGTGGCAGCGAATGCAGTTCCAAGGGACAGTGAAAACCAGCTAGAGCTTTCAGTGCTGGCAGCTTTCCTATGGGCGCAATGTCTGGACGTTTCCAATTTGGCAGCCGGGCTCTGCCAGAGAGAGATACAGAGTGTTGCCCCATTAGGAAGCAATGCTTTAGCAGAGCGCGAATGTCTGTGTGGCAGCGAATGCAGTTCCAAGGGACAGTGAAAACCAGCTAGAGCTTTCAGTGCTGGCAGCTTTCCTGTGGGCGCAATCTCTGGACGTTTCCAATTTGGCAGCCGGGCTCTGCCAGAGAGAGATACAGAGTGTTGCCCCATTACGAAGCAATGCTTTAGCAGAGCGCGAATGTCTGTGTGGCAGCGAATGCAGTTCCAAGGGACAGTGAAAACCAGCTAGAGCTTTCAGTGCTGGCAGCTTTCCTGTGGGCGCAATCTCTGGACGTTTCCAATTTGGCAGCCGGGCTCTGCCAGAGAGAGATACAGAGTGTTGCCCCATTAGGAAGCAATGCTTTAGCAGAGAGCGAATGTCTGTGTGGCAGCGAATGCAGTTCCAAGGGACAGTGAAAACCAGCTAGAGCTTTCAGTGCTGGCAGCTTTCCTGTGGGCGCAATCTCTGGACGTTTCCAATTTGGCAGCCGGGCTCTGCCAGAGAGAGATACAGAGTGTTGCCCCATTACGAAGCAATGCTTTAGCAGAGCGCGAATGTCTGTGTGGCAGCGAATGCAGTTCCAAGGGACAGTGAAAACCAGCTAGAGCTTTCAGTGCTGGCAGCTTTCCTGTGGGCGCAATCTCTGGACGTTTCCAATTTGGCAGCCGGGCTCTGCCAGAGAGAGATACAGAGTGTTGCCCCATTAGGAAGCAATGCTTTAGCAGAGCGCGAATGTCTGTGTGGCAGCGAATGCAGTTCCAAGGGACAGTGAAAACCAGCTAGAGCTTTCAGTGCTGGCAGCTTTCCTGTGGGCGCAATCTCTGGACGTTTCCAATTTGGCAGCCGGGCTCTGCCAGAGAGAGATACAGAGTGTTGCCCCATTAGGAAGCAATGCTTTAGCAGAGCGCGAATGTCTGTGTGGCAGCGAATGCAGTTCCAAGGGACAGTGAAAACCAGCTAGAGCTTTCAGTGCTGGCAGCTTTCCTGTGGGCGCAATGTCTGGACGTTTCCAATTTGGCAGCCGGGCTCTGCCAGAGAGAGATACAGAGTGTTGCCCCATTACGAAGCAATGCTTTAGCAGAGCGCGAATGTCTGTGTGGCAGCGAATGCAGTTCCAAGGGACAGTGAAAACCAGCTAGAGCTTTCAGTGCTGGCAGCTTTCCTGTGGGCGCAATCTCTGGACGTTTCCAATTTGGCAGCCGGGCTCTGCCAGAGAGAGATACAGAGTGTTGCCCCATTACGAAGCAATGCTTTAGCAGAGCGCGAATGTCTGTGTGGCAGCGAATGCAGTTCCAAGGGACAGTGAAAACCAGCTAGAGCTTTCAGTGCTGGCAGCTTTCCTGTGGGCGCAATGTCTGGACGTTTCCAATTTGGCAGCCGGGCTCTGCCAGAGAGAGATACAGAGTGTTGCCCCATTACGAAGCAATGCTTTAGCAGAGCGCGAATGTCTGTGTGGCAGCGAATGCAGTTCCAAGGGACAGTGAAAACCAGCTAGAGCTTTCAGTGCTGGCAGCTTTCCTGTGGGCGCAATCTCTGGATGTTTCCAATTTGGCAGCCGGGCTCTGCCAGAGAGAGATACAGAGTGTTGCCCCATTACGAAGCAATGCTTTAGCAGAGCGCGAATGTCTGTGTGGCAGCGAATGCAGTTCCAAGGGACAGTGAAAACCAGCTAGAGCTTTCAGTGCTGGCAGCTTTCCTGTGGGCACAATCTCTGGACGTTTCCAATTTGGCAGCCGGGCTCTGCCAGAGAGAGATACAGAGTGTTGCCCCATTAGGAAGCAATGCTTTAGCAGAGCGCGAATGTCTGTGTGGCAGCGAATGCAGTTCCAAGGGACAGTGAAAACCAGCTAGAGCTTTCAGTGCTGGCAGCTTTCCTGTGGGCGCAATCTCTGGACGTTTCCAATTTGGCAGCCGGGCTCTGCCAGAGAGAGATACAGAGTGTTGCCCCATTACGAAGCAATGCTTTAGCAGAGCGCGAATGTCTGTGTGGCAGCGAATGCAGTTCCAAGGGACAGTGAAAACCAGCTAGAGCTTTCAGTGCTGGCAGCTTTCCTGTGGGCGCAATCTCTGGACGTTTCCAATTTGGCAGCCGGGCTCTGCCAGAGAGAGATACAGAGTGTTGCCCCATTACGAAGCAATGCTTTAGCAGAGCGCGAATGTCTGTGTGGCAGCGAATGCAGTTCCAAGGGACAGTGAAAACCAGCTAGAGCTTTCAGTGCTGGCAGCTTTCCTGTGGGCGCAATGTCTGGACGTTTCCAATTTGGCAGCCGGGCTCTGCCAGAGAGAGATACAGAGTGTTGCCCCATTAGGAAGCAATGCTTTAGCAGAGCGCGAATGTCTGTGTGGCAGCGAATGCAGTTCCAAGGGACAGTGAAAACCAGCTAGAGCTTTCAGTGCTGGCAGCTTTCCTGTGGGCGCAATGTCTGGACGTTTCCAATTTGGCAGCCGGGCTCTGCCAGAGAGAGATACAGAGTGTTGCCCCATTACGAAGCAATGCTTTAGCAGAGCGCGAATGTCTGTGTGGCAGCGAATGCAGTTCCAAGGGACAGTGAAAACCAGCTAGAGCTTTCAGTGCTGGCAGCTTTCCTGTGGGCGCAATGTCTGGACGTTTCCAATTTGGCAGCCGGGCTCTGCCAGAGAGAGATACAGAGTGTTGCCCCATTAGGAAGCAATGCTTTAGCAGAGCGCGAATGTCTGTGTGGCAGCGAATGCAGTTCCAAGGGACAGTGAAAACCAGCTAGAGCTTTCAGTGCTGGCAGCTTTCCTGTGGGCGCAATGTCTGGACGTTTCCAATTTGGCAGCCGGGCTCTGCCAGAGAGAGATACAGAGTGTTGCCCCATTACGAAGCAATGCTTTAGCAGAGCGCGAATGTCTGTGTGGCAGCGAATGCAGTTCCAAGGGACAGTGAAAACCAGCTAGAGCTTTCAGTGCTGGCAGCTTTCCTGTGGGCGCAATGTCTGGACGTTTCCAATTTGGCAGCCGGGCTCTGCCAGAGAGAGATACAGAGTGTTGCCCCATTAGGAAGCAATGCTTTAGCAGAGCGCGAATGTCTGTGTGGCAGCGAATGCAGTTCCAAGGGACAGTGAAAACCAGCTAGAGCTTTCAGTGCTGGCAGCTTTCCTGTGGGCGCAATGTCTGGACGTTTCGAATTTCACTGCCGGGCACTGGGAGAAAGTCATAGAGAGTGTTGCCCCATTAGGAAGCAATGCTTTAGCAGAGCGCGAATGTCTGTGTGGCAGCGAATGCAGTTCCAAGGGACAGTGAAAACCAGCAAGAGCTTTCAGTGCTGGCAGCTTTCCTGTGGGCGCAATCTCTGGACGTTTCCAATTTGGCAGCCGGGCTCTGCCAGAGAGAGATACAGAGTGTTGCCCCATTACGAAGCAATGCTTTAGCAGAGCGCGAATGTCTGTGTGGCAGCGAATGCAGTTCCAAGGGACAGTGAAAACCAGCTAGAGCTTTCAGTGCTGGCAGCTTTCCTGTGGGCGCAATGTCTGGATGTTTCCAATTTGGCAGCCGGGCTCTGCCAGAGAGAGATACAGAGTGTTGCCCCATTAGGAAGCAATGCTTTAGCAGAGCGCGAATGTCTGTGTGGCAGCGAATGCAGTTCCAAGGGACAGTGAAAACCAGCTAGAGCTTTCAGTGCTGGCAGCTTTCCTGTGGGCGCAATGTCTGGACGTTTCCAATTTGGCAGCCGGGCTCTGCCAGAGAGAGATACAGAGTGTTGCCCCATTACGAAGCAATGCTTTAGCAGAGCGCGAGTGTCTGTGTGGCAGCGAATGCAGTTCCAAGGGACAGTGAAAACCAGCTAGAGCTTTCAGTGCTGGCAGCTTTCCTGTGGGCGCAATGTCTGGACGTTTCCAATTTGGCAGCCGGGCTCTGCCAGAGAGAGATACAGAGTGTTGCCCCATTACGAAGCAATGCTTTAGCAGAGCGCGAATGTCTGTGTGGCAGCGAATGCAGTTCCAAGGGACAGTGAAAACCAGCTAGAGCTTTCAGTGCTGGCAGCTTTCCTGTGGGCGCAATCTCTGGACGTTTCCAATTTGGCAGCCGGGCTCTGCCAGAGAGAGATACAGAGTGTTGCCCCATTAGGAAGCAATGCTTTAGCAGAGCGCGAATGTCTGTGTGGCAGCGAATGCAGTTCCAAGGGACAGTGAAAACCAGCTAGAGCTTTCAGTGCTGGCAGCTTTCCTGTGGGCGCAATGTCTGGACGTTTCCAATTTGGCAGCCGGGCTCTGCCAGAGAGAGATACAGAGTGTTGCCCCATTACGAAGCAATGCTTTAGCAGAGCGCGAATGTCTGTGTGGCAGCGAATGCAGTTCCAAGGGACAGTGAAAACCAGCTAGAGCTTTCAGTGCTGGCAGCTTTCCTGTGGGCGCAATCTCTGGACGTTTCCAATTTGGCAGCCGGGCTCTGCCAGAGAGAGATACAGAGTGTTGCCCCATTAGGAAGCAATGCTTTAGCAGAGCGCGAATGTCTGTGTGGCAGCGAATGCAGTTCCAAGGGACAGTGAAAACCAGCTAGAGCTTTCAGTGCTGGCAGCTTTCCTGTGGGCGCAATCTCTGGACGTTTCCAATTTGGCAGCCGGGCTCTGCCAGAGAGAGATACAGAGTGTTGCCCCATTAGGAAGCAATGCTTTAGCAGAGAGCGAATGTCTGTGTGGCAGCGAATGCAGTTCCAAGGGACAGTGAAAACCAGCTAGAGCTTTCAGTGCTGGCAGCTTTCCTGTGGGCGCAATGTCTGGACGTTTCCAATTTGGCAGCCGGGCTCTGCCAGAGAGAGATACAGAGTGTTGCCCCATTAGGAAGCAATGCTTTAGCAGAGCGCGAATGTCTGTGTGGCAGCGAATGCAGTTCCAAGGGACAGTGAAAACCAGCTAGAGCTTTCAGTGCTGGCAGCTTTCCTGTGGGCGCAATGTCTGGACGTTTCCAATTTGGCAGCCGGGCTCTGCCAGAGAGAGATACAGAGTGTTGCCCCATTACGAAGCAATGCTTTAGCAGAGCGCGAATGTCTGTGTGGCAGCGAATGCAGTTCCAAGGGACAGTGAAAACCAGCTAGAGCTTTCAGTGCTGGCAGCTTTCCTGTGGGCGCAATCTCTGGACGTTTCCAATTTGGCAGCCGGGCTCTGCCAGAGAGAGATACAGAGTGTTGCCCCATTAGGAAGCAATGCTTTAGCAGAGCGCGAATGTCTGTGTGGCAGCGAATGCAGTTCCAAGGGACAGTGAAAACCAGCTAGAGCTTTCAGTGCTGGCAGCTTTCCTGTGGGCGCAATGTCTGGACGTTTCCAATTTGGCAGCCGGGCTCTGCCAGAGAGAGATACAGAGTGTTGCCCCATTAGGAAGCAATGCTTTAGCAGAGCGCGAATGTCTGTGTGGCAGCGAATGCAGTTCCAAGGGACAGTGAAAACCAGCTAGAGCTTTCAGTGCTGGCAGCTTTCCTGTGGGCGCAATGTCTGGACGTTTCCAATTTGGCAGCCGGGCTCTGCCAGAGAGAGATACAGAGTGTTGCCCCATTACGAAGCAATGCTTTAGCAGAGCGCGAATGTCTGTGTGGCAGCGAATGCAGTTCCAAGGGACAGTGAAAACCAGCTAGAGCTTTCAGTGCTGGCAGCTTTCCTGTGGGCGCAATCTCTGGACGTTTCCAATTTGGCAGCCGGGCTCTGCCAGAGAGAGATACAGAGTGTTGCCCCATTAGGAAGCAATGCTTTAGCAGAGCGCGAATGTCTGTGTGGCAGCGAATGCAGTTCCAAGGGACAGTGAAAACCAGCTAGAGCTTTCAGTGCTGGCAGCTTTCCTGTGGGCGCAATGTCTGGACGTTTCCAATTTGGCAGCCGGGCTCTGCCAGAGAGAGATACAGAGTGTTGCCCCATTAGGAAGCAATGCTTTAGCAGAGCGCGAATGTCTGTGTGGCAGCGAATGCAGTTCCAAGGGACAGTGAAAACCAGCTAGAGCTTTCAGTGCTGGCAGCTTTCCTGTGGGCGCAATGTCTGGACGTTTCCAATTTGGCAGCCGGGCTCTGCCAGAGAGAGATACAGAGTGTTGCCCCATTACGAAGCAATGCTTTAGCAGAGCGCGAATGTCTGTGTGGCAGCGAATGCAGTTCCAAGGGACAGTGAAAACCAGCTAGAGCTTTCAGTGCTGGCAGCTTTCCTGTGGGCGCAATCTCTGGACGTTTCCAATTTGGCAGCCGGGCTCTGCCAGAGAGAGATACAGAGTGTTGCCCCATTACGAAGCAATGCTTTAGCAGAGCGCGAATGTCTGTGTGGCAGCGAATGCAGTTCCAAGGGACAGTGAAAACCAGCTAGAGCTTTCAGTGCTGGCAGCTTTCCTGTGGGCGCAATCTCTGGACGTTTCCAATTTGGCAGCCGGGCTCTGCCAGAGAGAGATACAGAGTGTTGCCCCATTACGAAGCAATGCTTTAGCAGAGCGCGAGTGTCTGTGTGGCAGCGAATGCAGTTCCAAGGGACAGTGAAAACCAGCTAGAGCTTTCAGTGCTGGCAGCTTTCCTGTGGGCGCAATGTCTGGACGTTTCCAATTTGGCAGCCGGGCTCTGCCAGAGAGAGATACAGAGTGTTGCCCCATTAGGAAGCAATGCTTTAGCAGAGCGCGAATGTCTGTGTGGCAGCGAATGCAGTTCCAAGGGACAGTGAAAACCAGCTAGAGCTTTCAGTGCTGGCAGCTTTCCTGTGGGCGCAATGTCTGGACGTTTCCAATTTGGCAGCCGGGCTCTGCCAGAGAGAGATACAGAGTGTTGCCCCATTAGGAAGCAATGCTTTAGCAGAGCGCGAATGTCTGTGTGGCAGCGAATGCAGTTCCAAGGGACAGTGAAAACCAGCTAGAGCTTTCAGTGCTGGCAGCTTTCCTGTGGGCGCAATGTCTGGACGTTTCCAATTTGGCAGCCGGGCTCTGCCAGAGAGAGATACAGAGTGTTGCCCCATTAGGAAGCAATGCTTTAGCAGAGCGCGAATGTCTGTGTGGCAGCGAATGCAGTTCCAAGGGACAGTGAAAACCAGCTAGAGCTTTCAGTGCTGGCAGCTTTCCTGTGGGCGCAATGTCTGGACGTTTCCAATTTGGCAGCCGGGCTCTGCCAGAGAGAGATACAGAGTGTTGCCCCATTACGAAGCAATGCTTTAGCAGAGCGCGAATGTCTGTGTGGCAGCGAATGCAGTTCCAAGGGACAGTGAAAACCAGCTACAGCTTTCAGTGCTGGCAGCTTTCCTGTGGGCGCAATGTCTGGACGTTTCGAATTTCACTGCCGGGCACTGGGAGAAAGTCATAGAGAGTGTTGCCCCATTAGGAAGCAATGCTTTAGCAGAGCGCGAATGTCTGTGTGGCAGCGAATGCAGTTCCAAGGGACAGTGAAAACCAGCTAGAGCTTTCAGTGCTGGCAGCTTTCCTGTGGGCGCAATCTCTGGACGTTTCCAATTTGGCAGCCGGGCTCTGCCAGAGAGAGATACAGAGTGTTGCCCCATTACGAAGCAATGCTTTAGCAGAGCGCGAATGTCTGTGTGGCAGCGAATGCAGTTCCAAGGGACAGTGAAAACCAGCTAGAGCTTTCAGTGCTGGCAGCTTTCCTGTGGGCGCAATCTCTGGACGTTTCCAATTTGGCAGCCGGGCTCTGCCAGAGAGAGATACAGAGTGTTGCCCCATTACGAAGCAATGCTTTAGCAGAGCGCGAATGTCTGTGTGGCAGCGAATGCAGTTCCAAGGGACAGTGAAAACCAGCTAGAGCTTTCAGTGCTGGCAGCTTTCCTGTGGGCGCAATGTCTGGACGTTTCCAATTTGGCAGCCGGGCTCTGCCAGAGAGAGATACAGAGTGTTGCCCCATTACGAAGCAATGCTTTAGCAGAGCGCGAATGTCTGTGTGGCAGCGAATGCAGTTCCAAGGGACAGTGAAAACCAGCTAGAGCTTTCAGTGCTGGCAGCTTTCCTGTGGGCGCAATGTCTGGACGTTTCCAATTTGGCAGCCGGGCTCTGCCAGAGAGAGATACAGAGTGTTGCCCCATTACGAAGCAATGCTTTAGCAGAGCGCGAGTGTCTGTGTGGCAGCGAATGCAGTTCCAAGGGACAGTGAAAACCAGCTAGAGCTTTCAGTGCTGGCAGCTTTCCTGTGGGCGCAATGTCTGGACGTTTCCAATTTGGCAGCCGGGCTCTGCCAGAGAGAGATACAGAGTGTTGCCCCATTACGAAGCAATGCTTTAGCAGAGCGCGAATGTCTGTGTGGCAGCGAATGCAGTTCCAAGGGACAGTGAAAACCAGCTAGAGCTTTCAGTGCTGGCAGCTTTCCTGTGGGCGCAATCTCTGGACGTTTCCAATTTGGCAGCCGGGCTCTGCCAGAGAGAGATACAGAGTGTTGCCCCATTAGGAAGCAATGCTTTAGCAGAGCGCGAATGTCTGTGTGGCAGCGAATGCAGTTCCAAGGGACAGTGAAAACCAGCTAGAGCTTTCAGTGCTGGCAGCTTTCCTGTGGGCGCAATCTCTGGACGTTTCCAATTTGGCAGCCGGGCTCTGCCAGAGAGAGATACAGAGTGTTGCCCCATTAGGAAGCAATGCTTTAGCAGAGCGCGAATGTCTGTGTGGCAGCGAATGCAGTTCCAAGGGACAGTGAAAACCAGCTAGAGCTTTCAGTGCTGGCAGCTTTCCTGTGGGCGCAATCTCTGGACGTTTCCAATTTGGCAGCCGGGCTCTGCCAGAGAGAGATACAGAGTGTTGCCCCATTAGGAAGCAATGCTTTAGCAGAGCGCGAATGTCTGTGTGGCAGCGAATGCAGTTCCAAGGGACAGTGAAAACCAGCTAGAGCTTTCAGTGCTGGCAGCTTTCCTGTGGGCGCAATGTCTGGACGTTTCCAATTTGGCAGCCGGGCTCTGCCAGAGAGAGATACAGAGTGTTGCCCCATTACGAAGCAATGCTTTAGCAGAGCGCGAATGTCTGTGTGGCAGCGAATGCAGTTCCAAGGGACAGTGAAAACCAGCTAGAGGTTTCCGTGCTGGCAGCTTTCCTGTGGGCGCAATCTCTGGACGTTTCCAATTTGGCAGCCGGGCTCTGCCAGAGAGAGATACAGAGTGTTGCCCCATTAGGAAGCAATGCTTTAGCAGAGCGCGAATGTCTGTGTGGCAGCGAATGCAGTTCCAAGGGACAGTGAAAACCAGCTAGAGCTTTCCGTGCTGGCAGCTTTCCTGTGGGCGCAATCTCTGGACGTTTCCAATTTGGCAGCCGGGCTCTGCCAGACAGAGATACAGAGTGTTGCCCCATTAGGAAGCAATGCTTTAGCAGAGCGCGAATGTCTGTGTGGCAGCGAATGCAGTTCCAAGGGACAGTGAAAACCAGCTAGAGCTTTCAGTGCTGGCAGCTTTCCTGTGGGCGCAATGTCTGGACGTTTCCAATTTGGCAGCCGGGCTCTGCCAGAGAGAGATACAGAGTGTTGCCCCATTACGAAGCAATGCTTTAGCAGAGCGCGAATGTCTGTGTGGCAGCGAATGCAGTTCCAAGGGACAGTGAAAACCAGCTAGAGCTTTCAGTGCTGGCAGCTTTCCTGTGGGCGCAATGTCTGGACGTTTCCAATTTGGCAGCCGGGCTCTGCCAGAGAGAGATACAGAGTGTTGCCCCATTACGAAGCAATGCTTTAGCAGAGCGCGAATGTCTGTGTGGCAGCGAATGCAGTTCCAAGGGACAGTGAAAACCAGCTAGAGCTTTCAGTGCTGGCAGCTTTCCTGTGGGCGCAATGTCTGGACGTTTCCAATTTGGCAGCCGGGCTCTGCCAGAGAGAGATACAGAGTGTTGCCCCATTAGGAAGCAATGCTTTAGCAGAGCGCGAATGTCTGTGTGGCAGCGAATGCAGTTCCAAGGGACAGTGAAAACCAGCTACAGCTTTCAGTGCTGGCAGCTTTCGTGTGGGCGCAATGTCTGGACGTTTCCAATTTGGCAGCCGGGCTCTGCCAGAGAGAGATACAGAGTGTTGCCCCATTAGGAAGCAATGCTTTAGCAGAGAGCGAATGTCTGTGTGGCAGCGAATGCAGTTCCAAGGGACAGTGAAAACCAGCTAGAGCTTTCAGTGCTGGCAGCTTTCCTGTGGGCGCAATGTCTGGACGTTTCCAATTTGGCAGCCGGGCTCTGCCAGAGAGAGATACAGAGTGTTGCCCCATTAGGAAGCAATGCTTTAGCAGAGCGCGAATGTCTGTGTGGCAGCGAATGCAGTTCCAAGGGACAGTGAAAACCAGCTAGAGCTTTCAGTGCTGGCAGCTTTCCTGTGGGCGCAATGTCTGGACGTTTCCAATTTGGCAGCCGGGCTCTGCCAGAGAGTGATACAGAGTGTTGCCCCATTAGGAGCAATGCTTTAGCAGAGCGCGAATGTCTGTGTGGCAGCGAATGCAGTTCCAAGGGACAGTGAAAACCAGCTAGAGCTTTCAGTGCTGGCAGCTTTCCTGTGGGCGCAATGTCTGGACGTTTCCAATTTGGCAGCCGGGCTCTGCCAGAGAGAGATACAGAGTGTTGCCCCATTACGAAGCAATGCTTTAGCAGAGCGCGAATGTCTGTGTGGCAGCGAATGCAGTTCCAAGGGACAGTGAAAACCAGCTAGAGCTTTCAGTGCTGGCAGCTTTCCTGTGGGCGCAATGTCTGGACGTTTCCAATTTGGCAGCCGGGCTCTGCCAGAGAGAGATACAGAGTGTTGCCCCATTACGAAGCAATGCTTTAGCAGAGCGCGAGTGTCTGTGTGGCAGCGAATGCAGTTCCAAGGGACAGTGAAAACCAGCTAGAGCTTTCAGTGCTGGCAGCTTTCCTGTGGGCGCAATCTCTGGACGTTTCCAATTTGGCAGCCGGGCTCTGCCAGAGAGAGATACAGAGTGTTGCCCCATTAGGAAGCAATGCTTTAGCAGAGCGCGAATGTCTGTGTGGCAGCGAATGCAGTTCCAAGGGACAGTGAAAACCAGCTAGAGCTTTCAGTGCTGGCAGCTTTCCTGTGGGCGCAATGTCTGGACGTTTCCAATTTGGCAGCCGGGCTCTGCCAGAGAGAGATACAGAGTGTTGCCCCATTAGGAAGCAATGCTTTAGCAGAGCGCGAATGTCTGTGTGGCAGCGAATGCAGTTCCAAGGGACAGTGAAAACCAGCTAGAGCTTTCAGTGCTGGCAGCTTTCCTGTGGGCGCAATCTCTGGACGTTTCCAATTTGGCAGCCGGGCTCTGCCAGAGAGAGATACAGAGTGTTGCCCCATTAGGAAGCAATGCTTTAGCAGAGCGCGAATGTCTGTGTGGCAGCGAATGCAGTTCCAAGGGACAGTGAAAACCAGCTAGAGCTTTCAGTGCTGGCAGCTTTCCTGTGGGCGCAATCTCTGGACGTTTCCAATTTGGCAGCCGGGCTCTGCCAGAGAGAGATACAGAGTGTTGCCCCATTACGAAGCAATGCTTTAGCAGAGCGCGAATGTCTGTGTGGCAGCGAATGCAGTTCCAAGGGACAGTGAAAACCAGCTAGAGCTTTCAGTGCTGGCAGCTTTCCTGTGGGCGCAATCTCTGGACGTTTCCAATTTGGCAGCCGGGCTCTGCCAGAGAGAGATACAGAGTGTTGCCCCATTAGGAAGCAATGCTTTAGCAGAGCGCGAATGTCTGTGTGGCAGCGAATGCAGTTCCAAGGGACAGTGAAAACCAGCTAGAGCTTTCAGTGCTGGCAGCTTTCCTGTGGGCGCAATCTCTGGACGTTTCCAATTTGGCAGCCGGGCTCTGCCAGAGAGAGATACAGAGTGTTGCCCCATTAGGAAGCAATGCTTTAGCAGAGCGCGAATGTCTGTGTGGCAGCGAATGCAGTTCCAAGGGACAGTGAAAACCAGCTAGAGCTTTCAGTGCTGGCAGCTTTCCTGTGGGCGCAATGTCTGGACGTTTCCAATTTGGCAGCCGGGCTCTGCCAGAGAGAGATACAGAGTGTTGCCCCATTACGAAGCAATGCTTTAGCAGAGCGCGAATGTCTGTGTGGCAGCGAATGCAGTTCCAAGGGACAGTGAAAACCAGCTAGAGCTTTCAGTGCTGGCAGCTTTCCTGTGGGCGCAATCTCTGGACGTTTCCAATTTGGCAGCCGGGCTCTGCCAGAGAGAGATACAGAGTGTTGCCCCATTACGAAGCAATGCTTTAGCAGAGCGCGAATGTCTGTGTGGCAGCGAATGCAGTTCCAAGGGACAGTGAAAACCAGCTAGAGCTTTCAGTGCTGGCAGCTTTCCTGTGGGCGCAATGTCTGGACGTTTCCAATTTGGCAGCCGGGCTCTGCCAGAGAGAGATACAGAGTGTTGCCCCATTACGAAGCAATGCTTTAGCAGAGCGCGAATGTCTGTGTGGCAGCGAATGCAGTTCCAAGGGACAGTGAAAACCAGCTAGAGCTTTCAGTGCTGGCAGCTTTCCTGTGGGCGCAATCTCTGGATGTTTCCAATTTGGCAGCCGGGCTCTGCCAGAGAGAGATACAGAGTGTTGCCCCATTACGAAGCAATGCTTTAGCAGAGCGCGAATGTCTGTGTGGCAGCGAATGCAGTTCCAAGGGACAGTGAAAACCAGCTAGAGCTTTCAGTGCTGGCAGCTTTCCTGTGGGCGCAATCTCTGGACGTTTCCAATTTGGCAGCCGGGCTCTGCCAGAGAGAGATACAGAGTGTTGCCCCATTAGGAAGCAATGCTTTAGCAGAGCGCGAATGTCTGTGTGGCAGCGAATGCAGTTCCAAGGGACAGTGAAAACCAGCTAGAGCTTTCAGTGCTGGCAGCTTTCCTGTGGGCGCAATCTCTGGACGTTTCCAATTTGGCAGCCGGGCTCTGCCAGAGAGAGATACAGAGTGTTGCCCCATTAGGAAGCAATGCTTTAGCAGAGCGCGAATGTCTGTGTGGCAGCGAATGCAGTTCCAAGGGACAGTGAAAACCAGCTAGAGCTTTCAGTGCTGGCAGCTTTCCTGTGGGCGCAATCTCTGGACGTTTCCAATTTGGCAGCCGGGCTCTGCCAGAGAGAGATACAGAGTGTTGCCCCATTACGAAGCAATGCTTTAGCAGAGCGCGAATGTCTGTGTGGCAGCGAATGCAGTTCCAAGGGACAGTGAAAACCAGCTAGAGCTTTCAGTGCTGGCAGCTTTCCTGTGGGCGCAATGTCTGGACGTTTCCAATTTGGCAGCCGGGCTCTGCCAGAGAGAGATACAGAGTGTTGCCCCATTAGGAAGCAATGCTTTAGCAGAGCGCGAATGTCTGTGTGGCAGCGAATGCAGTTCCAAGGGACAGTGAAAACCAGCTAGAGCTTTCAGTGCTGGCAGCTTTCCTGTGGGCGCAATGTCTGGACGTTTCCAATTTGGCAGCCGGGCTCTGCCAGAGAGAGATACAGAGTGTTGCCCCATTACGAAGCAATGCTTTAGCAGAGCGCGAATGTCTGTGTGGCAGCGAATGCAGTTCCAAGGGACAGTGAAAACCAGCTAGAGCTTTCAGTGCTGGCAGCTTTCCTGTGGGCGCAATGTCTGGACGTTTCCAATTTGGCAGCCGGGCTCTGCCAGAGAGAGATACAGAGTGTTGCCCCATTAGGAAGCAATGCTTTAGCAGAGCGCGAATGTCTGTGTGGCAGCGAATGCAGTTCCAAGGGACAGTGAAAACCAGCTAGAGCTTTCAGTGCTGGCAGCTTTCCTGTGGGCGCAATGTCTGGACGTTTCCAATTTGGCAGCCGGGCTCTGCCAGAGAGAGATACAGAGTGTTGCCCCATTAGGAAGCAATGCTTTAGCAGAGCGCGAATGTCTGTGTGGCAGCGAATGCAGTTCCAAGGGACAGTGAAAACCAGCTAGAGCTTTCAGTGCTGGCAGCTTTCCTGTGGGCGCAATGTCTGGACGTTTCCAATTTGGCAGCCGGGCTCTGCCAGAGAGAGATACAGAGTGTTGCCCCATTAGGAAGCAATGCTTTAGCAGAGCGCGAATGTCTGTGTGGCAGCGAATGCAGTTCCAAGGGACAGTGAAAACCAGCTACAGCTTTCAGTGCTGGCAGCTTTCCTGTGGGCGCAATGTCTGGACGTTTCGAATTTCACTGCCGGGTACTGGGAGAAAGTCATAGAGAGTGTTGCCCCATTAGGAAGCAATGCTTTAGCAGAGCGCGAATGTCTGTGTGGCAGCGAATGCAGTTCCAAGGGACAGTGAAAACCAGCAAGAGCTTTCAGTGCTGGCAGCTTTCCTGTGGGCGCAATCTCTGGACGTTTCCAATTTGGCAGCCGGGCTCTGCCAGAGAGAGATACAGAGTGTTGCCCCATTAGGAAGCAATGCTTTAGCAGAGCGCGAATGTCTGTGTGGCAGCGAATGCAGTTCCAAGGGACAGTGAAAACCAGCTAGAGCTTTCAGTGCTGGCAGCTTTCCTGTGGGCGCAATGTCTGGATGTTTCCAATTTGGCAGCCGGGCTCTGCCAGAGAGAGATACAGAGTGTTGCCCCATTAGGAAGCAATGCTTTAGCAGAGCGCGAATGTCTGTGTGGCAGCGAATGCAGTTCCAAGGGACAGTGAAAACCAGCTAGAGCTTTCAGTGCTGGCAGCTTTCCTGTGGGCGCAATCTCTGGACGTTTCCAATTTGGCAGCCGGGCTCTGCCAGAGAGAGATACAGAGTGTTGCCCCATTACGAAGCAATGCTTTAGCAGAGCGCGAATGTCTGTGTGGCAGCGAATGCAGTTCCAAGGGACAGTGAAAACCAGCTAGAGCTTTCAGTGCTGGCAGCTTTCCTGTGGGCGCAATGTCTGGACGTTTCCAATTTGGCAGCCGGGCTCTGCCAGAGAGAGATACAGAGTGTTGCCCCATTACGAAGCAATGCTTTAGCAGAGCGCGAGTGTCTGTGTGGCAGCGAATGCAGTTCCAAGGGACAGTGAAAACCAGCTAGAGCTTTCAGTGCTGGCAGCTTTCCTGTGGGCGCAATGTCTGGACGTTTCCAATTTGGCAGCCGGGCTCTGCCAGAGAGAGATACAGAGTGTTGCCCCATTACGAAGCAATGCTTTAGCAGAGCGCGAATGTCTGTGTGGCAGCGAATGCAGTTCCAAGGGACAGTGAAAACCAGCTAGAGCTTTCAGTGCTGGCAGCTTTCCTGTGGGCGCAATCTCTGGACGTTTCCAATTTGGCAGCCGGGCTCTGCCAGAGAGAGATACAGAGTGTTGCCCCATTAGGAAGCAATGCTTTAGCAGAGTGCGAATGTCTGTGTGGCAGCGAATGCAGTTCCAAGGGACAGTGAAAACCAGCTAGAGCTTTCAGTGCTGGCAGCTTTCCTGTGGGCGCAATCTCTGGACGTTTCCAATTTGGCAGCCGGGCTCTGCCAGAGAGAGATACAGAGTGTTGCCCCATTACGAAGCAATGCTTTAGCAGAGCGCGAATGTCTGTGTGGCAGCGAATGCAGTTCCAAGGGACAGTGAAAACCAGCTAGAGCTTTCAGTGCTGGCAGCTTTCCTGTGGGCGCAATCTCTGGACGTTTCCAATTTGGCAGCCGGGCTCTGCCAGAGAGAGATACAGAGTGTTGCCCCATTAGGAAGCAATGCTTTAGCAGAGCGCGAATGTCTGTGTGGCAGCGAATGCAGTTCCAAGGGACAGTGAAAACCAGCTAGAGCTTTCAGTGCTGGCAGCTTTCCTGTGGGCGCAATCTCTGGACGTTTCCAATTTGGCAGCCGGGCTCTGCCAGAGAGAGATACAGAGTGTTGCCCCATTAGGAAGCAATGCTTTAGCAGAGCGCGAATGTCTGTGTGGCAGCGAATGCAGTTCCAAGGGACAGTGAAAACCAGCTAGAGCTTTCAGTGCTGGCAGCTTTCCTGTGGGCGCAATGTCTGGACGTTTCCAATTTGGCAGCCGGGCTCTGCCAGAGAGAGATACAGAGTGTTGCCCCATTAGGAAGCAATGCTTTAGCAGAGCGCGAATGTCTGTGTGGCAGCGAATGCAGTTCCAAGGGACAGTGAAAACCAGCTAGAGCTTTCAGTGCTGGCAGCTTTCCTGTGGGCGCAATGTCTGGACGTTTCCAATTTGGCAGCCGGGCTCTGCCAGAGAGAGATACAGAGTGTTGCCCCATTACGAAGCAATGCTTTAGCAGAGCGCGAATGTCTGTGTGGCAGCGAATGCAGTTCCAAGGGACAGTGAAAACCAGCTAGAGCTTTCAGTGCTGGCAGCTTTCCTGTGGGCGCAATCTCTGGACGTTTCCAATTTGGCAGCCGGGCTCTGCCAGAGAGAGATACAGAGTGTTGCCCCATTAGGAAGCAATGCTTTAGCAGAGCGCGAATGTCTGTGTGGCAGCGAATGCAGTTCCAAGGGACAGTGAAAACCAGCTAGAGCTTTCAGTGCTGGCAGCTTTCCTGTGGGCGCAATGTCTGGACGTTTCCAATTTGGCAGCCGGGCTCTGCCAGAGAGAGATACAGAGTGTTGCCCCATTACGAAGCAATGCTTTAGCAGAGCGCGAATGTCTGTGTGGCAGCGAATGCAGTTCCAAGGGACAGTGAAAACCAGCTAGAGCTTTCAGTGCTGGCAGCTTTCCTGTGGGCGCAATGTCTGGACGTTTCCAATTTGGCAGCCGGGCTCTGCCAGAGAGAGATACAGAGTGTTGCCCCATTAGGAAGCAATGCTTTAGCAGAGCGCGAATGTCTGTGTGGCAGCGAATGCAGTTCCAAGGGACAGTGAAAACCAGCTAGAGCTTTCAGTGCTGGCAGCTTTCCTGTGGGCGCAATGTCTGGACGTTTCCAATTTGGCAGCCGGGCTCTGCCAGAGAGAGATACAGAGTGTTGCCCCATTAGGAAGCAATGCTTTAGCAGAGCGCGAATGTCTGTGTGGCAGCGAATGCAGTTCCAAGGGATAGTGAAAACCAGCTAGAGCTTTCAGTGCTGGCAGCTTTCCTGTGGGCGCAATGTCTGGACGTTTCCAATTTGGCAGCCGGGCTCTGCCAGAGAGAGATACAGAGTGTTGCCCCATTACGAAGCAATGCTTTAGCAGAGCGCGAATGTCTGTGTGGCAGCGAATGCAGTTCCAAGGGACAGTGAAAACCAGCTAGAGCTTTCAGTGCTGGCAGCTTTCCTGTGGGCGCAATGTCTGGACGTTTCCAATTTGGCAGCCGGGCTCTGCCAGAGAGAGATACAGAGTGTTGCCCCATTACGAAGCAATGCTTTAGCAGAGCGCGAATGTCTGTGTGGCAGCGAATGCAGTTCCAAGGGACAGTGAAAACCAGCTAGAGCTTTCAGTGCTGGCAGCTTTCCTGTGGGCGCAATCTCTGGACGTTTCCAATTTGGCAGCCGGGCTCTGCCAGAGAGAGATACAGAGTGTTGCCCCATTACGAAGCAATGCTTTAGCAGAGCGCGAATGTCTGTGTGGCAGCGAATGCAGTTCCAAGGGACAGTGAAAACCAGCTAGAGCTTTCAGTGCTGGCAGCTTTCCTGTGGGCGCAATGTCTGGACGTTTCCAATTTGGCAGCCGGGCTCTGCCAGAGAGAGATACAGAGTGTTGCCCCATTAGGAAGCAATGCTTTAGCAGAGCGCGAATGTCTGTGTGGCAGCGAATGCAGTTCCAAGGGACAGTGAAAACCAGCTAGAGCTTTCAGTGCTGGCAGCTTTCCTGTGGGCGCAATGTCTGGACGTTTCCAATTTGGCAGCCGGGCTCTGCCAGAGAGAGATACAGAGTGTTGCCCCATTACGAAGCAATGCTTTAGCAGAGCGCGAATGTCTGTGTGGCAGCGAATGCAGTTCCAAGGGACAGTGAAAACCAGCTAGAGCTTTCAGTGCTGGCAGCTTTCCTGTGGGCGCAATGTCTGGACGTTTCCAATTTGGCAGCCGGGCTCTGCCAGAGAGAGATACAGAGTGTTGCCCCATTAGGAAGCAATGCTTTAGCAGAGCGCGAATGTCTGTGTGGCAGCGAATGCAGTTCCAAGGGACAGTGAAAACCAGCTAGAGCTTTCAGTGCTGGCAGCTTTCCTGTGGGCGCAATGTCTGGACGTTTCCAATTTGGCAGCCGGGCTCTGCCAGAGAGAGATACAGAGTGTTGCCCCATTAGGAAGCAATGCTTTAGCAGAGCGCGAATGTCTGTGTGGCAGCGAATGCAGTTCCAAGGGACAGTGAAAACCAGCTAGAGCTTTCAGTGCTGGCAGCTTTCCTGTGGGCGCAATCTCTGGACGTTTCCAATTTGGCAGCCGGGCTCTGCCAGAGAGAGATACAGAGTGTTGCCCCATTACGAAGCAATGCTTTAGCAGAGCGCGAATGTCTGTGTGGCAGCGAATGCAGTTCCAAGGGACAGTGAAAACCAGCTAGAGCTTTCAGTGCTGGCAGCTTTCCTGTGGGCGCAATCTCTGGACGTTTCCAATTTGGCAGCCGGGCTCTGCCAGAGAGAGATACAGAGTGTTGCCCCATTAGGAAGCAATGCTTTAGCAGAGCGCGAATGTCTGTGTGGCAGCGAATGCAGTTCCAAGGGACAGTGAAAACCAGCTAGAGCTTTCAGTGCTGGCAGCTTTCCTGTGGGCGCAATGTCTGGACGTTTCCAATTTGGCAGCCGGGCTCTGCCAGAGAGAGATACAGAGTGTTGCCCCATTAGGAAGCAATGCTTTAGCAGAGCGCGAATGTCTGTGTGGCAGCGAATGCAGTTCCAAGGGACAGTGAAAACCAGCTAGAGCTTTCAGTGCTGGCAGCTTTCCTGTGGGCGCAATGTCTGGACGTTTCCAATTTGGCAGCCGGGCTCTGCCAGAGAGAGATACAGAGTGTTGCCCCATTAGGAAGCAATGCTTTAGCAGAGCGCGAATGTCTGTGTGGCAGCGAATGCAGTTCCAAGGGACAGTGAAAACCAGCTAGAGCTTTCAGTGCTGGCAGCTTTCCTGTGGGCGCAATGTCTGGACGTTTCCAATTTGGCAGCCGGGCTCTGCCAGAGAGAGATACAGAGTGTTGCCCCATTAGGAAGCAATGCTTTAGCAGAGCGCGAATGTCTGTGTGGCAGCGAATGCAGTTCCAAGGGACAGTGAAAACCAGCTAGAGCTTTCAGTGCTGGCAGCTTTCCTGTGGGCGCAATCTCTGGACGTTTCCAATTTGGCAGCCGGGCTCTGCCAGAGAGAGATACAGAGTGTTGCCCCATTACGAAGCAATGCTTTAGCAGAGCGCGAATGTCTGTGTGGCAGCGAATGCAGTTCCAAGGGACAGTGAAAACCAGCTAGAGCTTTCAGTGCTGGCAGCTTTCCTGTGGGCGCAATGTCTGGACGTTTCCAATTTGGCAGCCGGGCTCTGCCAGAGAGAGATACAGAGTGTTGCCCCATTAGGAAGCAATGCTTTAGCAGAGCGCGAATGTCTGTGTGGCAGCGAATGCAGTTCCAAGGGACAGTGAAAACCAGCTAGAGCTTTCAGTGCTGGCAGCTTTCCTGTGGGCGCAATGTCTGGACGTTTCCAATTTGGCAGCCGGGCTCTGCCAGAGAGAGATACAGAGTGTTGCCCCATTAGGAAGCAATGCTTTAGCAGAGCGCGAATGTCTGTGTGGCAGCGAATGCAGTTCCAAGGGACAGTGAAAACCAGCTACAGCTTTCAGTGCTGGCAGCTTTCCTGTGGGCGCAATGTCTGGACGTTTCGAATTTCACTGCCGGGCACTGGGAGAAAGTCATAGAGCGTGTTGCCCCATTAGGAAGCAATGCTTTAGCAGAGCGCGAATGTCTGTGTGGCAGCGAATGCAGTTCCAAGGGACAGTGAAAACCAGCTAGAGCTTTCAGTGCTGGCAGCTTTCCTGTGGGCGCAATCTCTGGACGTTTCCAATTTGGCAGCCGGGCTCTGCCAGAGAGAGATACAGAGTGTTGCCCCATTACGAAGCAATGCTTTAGCAGAGCGCGAATGTCTGTGTGGCAGCGAATGCAGTTCCAAGGGACAGTGAAAACCAGCTAGAGCTTTCAGTGCTGGCAGCTTTCCTGTGGGCGCAATGTCTGGACGTTTCCAATTTGGCAGCCGGGCTCTGCCAGAGAGTGATACAGAGTGTTGCCCCATTAGGAAGCAATGCTTTAGCAGAGAGCGAATGTCTGTGTGGCAGCGAATGCAGTTCCAAGGGACAGTGAAAACCAGCTAGAGCTTTCAGTGCTGGCAGCTTTCCTGTGGGCGCAATGTCTGGACGTTTCCAATTTGGCAGCCGGGCTCTGCCAGAGAGAGATACAGAGTGTTGCCCCATTACGAAGCAATGCTTTAGCAGAGCGCGAATGTCTGTGTGGCAGCGAATGCAGTTCCAAGGGACAGTGAAAACCAGCTAGAGCTTTCAGTGCTGGCAGCTTTCCTGTGGGCGCAATGTCTGGACGTTTCCAATTTGGCAGCCGGGCTCTGCCAGAGAGAGATACAGAGTGTTGCCCCATTACGAAGCAATGCTTTAGCAGAGCGCGAGTGTCTGTGTGGCAGCGAATGCAGTTCCAAGGGACAGTGAAAACCAGCTAGAGCTTTCAGTGCTGGCAGCTTTCCTGTGGGCGCAATGTCTGGACGTTTCCAATTTGGCAGCCGGGCTCTGCCAGAGAGAGATACAGAGTGTTGCCCCATTACGAAGCAATGCTTTAGCAGAGCGCGAATGTCTGTGTGGCAGCGAATGCAGTTCCAAGGGACAGTGAAAACCAGCTAGAGCTTTCAGTGCTGGCAGCTTTCCTGTGGGCGCAATGTCTGGACGTTTCCAATTTGGCAGCCGGGCTCTGCCAGAGAGAGATACAGAGTGTTGCCCCATTAGGAAGCAATGCTTTAGCAGAGCGCGAATGTCTGTGTGGCAGCGAATGCAGTTCCAAGGGACAGTGAAAACCAGCTAGAGCTTTCAGTGCTGGCAGCTTTCCTGTGGGCGCAATCTCTGGACGTTTCCAATTTGGCAGCCGGGCTCTGCCAGAGAGAGATACAGAGTGTTGCCCCATTAGGAAGCAATGCTTTAGCAGAGCGCGAATGTCTGTGTGGCAGCGAATGCAGTTCCAAGGGACAGTGAAAACCAGCTAGAGCTTTCAGTGCTGGCAGCTTTCCTGTGGGCGCAATCTCTGGACGTTTCCAATTTGGCAGCCGGGCTCTGCCAGAGAGAGATACAGAGTGTTGCCCCATTAGGAAGCAATGCTTTAGCAGAGCGCGAATGTCTGTGTGGCAGCGAATGCAGTTCCAAGGGACAGTGAAAACCAGCTAGAGCTTTCAGTGCTGGCAGCTTTCCTGTGGGCGCAATCTCTGGACGTTTCCAATTTGGCAGCCGGGCTCTGCCAGAGAGAGATACAGAGTGTTGCCCCATTACGAAGCAATGCTTTAGCAGAGAGCGAATGTCTGTGTGGCAGCGAATGCAGTTCCAAGGGACAGTGAAAACCAGCTAGAGCTTTCAGTGCTGGCAGCTTTCCTGTGGGCGCAATGTCTGGACGTTTCCAATTTGGCAGCCGGGCTCTGCCAGAGAGAGATACAGAGTGTTGCCCCATTAGGAAGCAATGCTTTAGCAGAGCGCGAATGTCTGTGTGGCAGCGAATGCAGTTCCAAGGGACAGTGAAAACCAGCTAGAGCTTTCAGTGCTGGCAGCTTTCCTGTGGGCGCAATCTCTGGACGTTTCCAATTTGGCAGCCGGGCTCTGCCAGAGAGAGATACAGAGTGTTGCCCCATTACGAAGCAATGCTTTAGCAGAGCGCGAATGTCTGTGTGGCAGCGAATGCAGTTCCAAGGGACAGTGAAAACCAGCTAGAGCTTTCAGTGCTGGCAGCTTTCCTGTGGGCGCAATCTCTGGACGTTTCCAATTTGGCAGCCGGGCTCTGCCAGAGAGAGATACAGAGTGTTGCCCCATTAGGAAGCAATGCTTTAGCAGAGCGCGAATGTCTGTGTGGCAGCGAATGCAGTTCCAAGGGACAGTGAAAACCAGCTAGAGCTTTCAGTGCTGGCAGCTTTCCTGTGGGCGCAATGTCTGGACGTTTCCAATTTGGCAGCCGGGCTCTGCCAGAGAGAGATACAGAGTGTTGCCCCATTACGAAGCAATGCTTTAGCAGAGCGCGAATGTCTGTGTGGCAGCGAATGCAGTTCCAAGGGACAGTGAAAACCAGCTAGAGCTTTCAGTGCTGGCAGCTTTCCTGTGGGCGCAATGTCTGGACGTTTCCAATTTGGCAGCCGGGCTCTGCCAGAGAGAGATACAGAGTGTTGCCCCATTACGAAGCAATGCTTTAGCAGAGCGCGAATGTCTGTGTGGCAGCGAATGCAGTTCCAAGGGACAGTGAAAACCAGCTAGAGCTTTCAGTGCTGGCAGCTTTCCTGTGGGCGCAATCTCTGGACGTTTCCAATTTGGCAGCCGGGCTCTGCCAGAGAGAGATACAGAGTGTTGCCCCATTAGGAAGCAATGCTTTAGCAGAGCGCGAATGTCTGTGTGGCAGCGAATGCAGTTCCAAGGGACAGTGAAAACCAGCTAGAGCTTTCAGTGCTGGCAGCTTTCCTGTGGGCGCAATCTCTGGACGTTTCCAATTTGGCAGCCGGGCTCTGCCAGAGAGAGATACAGAGTGTTGCCCCATTAGGAAGCAATGCTTTAGCAGAGCGCGAATGTCTGTGTGGCAGCGAATGCAGTTCCAAGGGACAGTGAAAACCAGCTAGAGCTTTCAGTGCTGGCAGCTTTCCTGTGGGCGCAATGTCTGGACGTTTCCAATTTGGCAGCCGGGCTCTGCCAGAGAGAGATACAGAGTGTTGCCCCATTACGAAGCAATGCTTTAGCAGAGCGCGAATGTCTGTGTGGCAGCGAATGCAGTTCCAAGGGACAGTGAAAACCAGCTAGAGCTTTCAGTGCTGGCAGCTTTCCTGTGGGCGCAATCTCTGGACGTTTCCAATTTGGCAGCCGGGCTCTGCCAGACAGAGATACAGAGTGTTGCCCCATTACGAAGCAATGCTTTAGCAGAGCGCGAATGTCTGTGTGGCAGCGAATGCAGTTCCAAGGGACAGTGAAAACCAGCTAGAGCTTTCAGTGCTGGCAGCTTTCCTGTGGGCGCAATCTCTGGACGTTTCCAATTTGGCAGCCGGGCTCTGCCAGAGAGAGATACAGAGTGTTGCCCCATTACGAAGCAATGCTTTAGCAGAGCGCGAGTGTCTGTGTGGCAGCGAATGCAGTTCCAAGGGACAGTGAAAACCAGCTAGAGCTTTCAGTGCTGGCAGCTTTCCTGTGGGCGCAATGTCTGGACGTTTCCAATTTGGCAGCCGGGCTCTGCCAGAGAGAGATACAGAGTGTTGCCCCATTACGAAGCAATGCTTTAGCAGAGCGCGAATGTCTGTGTGGCAGCGAATGCAGTTCCAAGGGACAGTGAAAACCAGCTAGAGCTTTCAGTGCTGGCAGCTTTCCTGTGGGCGCAATCTCTGGACGTTTCCAATTTGGCAGCCGGGCTCTGCCAGAGAGAGATACAGAGTGTTGCCCCATTACGAAGCAATGCTTTAGCAGAGCGCGAATGTCTGTGTGGCAGCGAATGCAGTTCCAAGGGACAGTGAAAACCAGCTAGAGCTTTCAGTGCTGGCAGCTTTCCTGTGGGCGCAATCTCTGGACGTTTCCAATTTGGCAGCCGGGCTCTGCCAGAGAGAGATACAGAGTGTTGCCCCATTACGAAGCAATGCTTTAGCAGAGCGCGAATGTCTGTGTGGCAGCGAATGCAGTTCCAAGGGACAGTGAAAACCAGCTAGAGCTTTCAGTGCTGGCAGCTTTCCTGTGGGCGCAATCTCTGGACGTTTCCAATTTGGCAGCCGGGCTCTGCCAGAGAGAGATACAGAGTGTTGCCCCATTAGGAAGCAATGCTTTAGCAGAGCGCGAATGTCTGTGTGGCAGCGAATGCAGTTCCAAGGGACAGTGAAAACCAGCTAGAGCTTTCAGTGCTGGCAGCTTTCCTGTGGGCGCAATCTCTGGACGTTTCCAATTTGGCAGCCGGGCTCTGCCAGAGAGAGATACAGAGTGTTGCCCCATTAGGAAGCAATGCTTTAGCAGAGCGCGAATGTCTGTGTGGCAGCGAATGCAGTTCCAAGGGACAGTGAAAACCAGCTAGAGCTTTCAGTGCTGGCAGCTTTCCTGTGGGCGCAATCTCTGGACGTTTCCAATTTGGCAGCCGGGCTCTGCCAGAGAGAGATACAGAGTGTTGCCCCATTAGGAAGCAATGCTTTAGCAGAGCGCGAATGTCTGTGTGGCAGCGAATGCAGTTCCAAGGGACAGTGAAAACCAGCTAGAGCTTTCAGTGCTGGCAGCTTTCCTGTGGGCGCAATCTCTGGACGTTTCCAATTTGGCAGCCGGGCTCTGCCAGAGAGAGATACAGAGTGTTGCCCCATTAGGAAGCAATGCTTTAGCAGAGCGCGAATGTCTGTGTGGCAGCGAATGCAGTTCCAAGGGACAGTGAAAACCAGCTAGAGCTTTCAGTGCTGGCAGCTTTCCTGTGGGCGCAATGTCTGGACGTTTCCAATTTGGCAGCCGGGCTCTGCCAGAGAGAGATACAGAGTGTTGCCCCATTAGGAAGCAATGCTTTAGCAGAGCGCGAATGTCTGTGTGGCAGCGAATGCAGTTCCAAGGGACAGTGAAAACCAGCTAGAGCTTTCAGTGCTGGCAGCTTTCCTGTGGGCGCAATCTCTGGACGTTTCCAATTTGGCAGCCGGGCTCTGCCAGAGAGAGATACAGAGTGTTGCCCCATTACGAAGCAATGCTTTAGCAGAGCGCGAATGTCTGTGTGGCAGCGAATGCAGTTCCAAGGGACAGTGAAAACCAGCTAGAGCTTTCAGTGCTGGCAGCTTTCCTGTGGGCGCAATCTCTGGACGTTTCCAATTTGGCAGCCGGGCTCTGCCAGAGAGAGATACAGAGTGTTGCCCCATTACGAAGCAATGCTTTAGCAGAGCGCGAATGTCTGTGTGGCAGCGAATGCAGTTCCAAGGGACAGTGAAAACCAGCTAGAGCTTTCAGTGCTGGCAGCTTTCCTGTGGGCGCAATCTCTGGACGTTTCCAATTTGGCAGCCGGGCTCTGCCAGAGAGAGATACAGAGTGTTGCCCCATTAGGAAGCAATGCTTTAGCAGAGCGCGAATGTCTGTGTGGCAGCGAATGCAGTTCCAAGGGACAGTGAAAACCAGCTAGAGCTTTCAGTGCTGGCAGCTTTCCTGTGGGCGCAATCTCTGGACGTTTCCAATTTGGCAGCCGGGCTCTGCCAGAGAGAGATACAGAGTGTTGCCCCATTACGAAGCAATGCTTTAGCAGAGCGCGAATGTCTGTGTGGCAGCGAATGCAGTTCCAAGGGACAGTGAAAACCAGCTAGAGCTTTCAGTGCTGGCAGCTTTCCTGTGGGCGCAATGTCTGGACGTTTCCAATTTGGCAGCCGGGCTCTGCCAGAGAGAGATACAGAGTGTTGCCCCATTAGGAAGCAATGCTTTAGCAGAGCGCGAATGTCTGTGTGGCAGCGAATGCAGTTCCAAGGGACAGTGAAAACCAGCTAGAGCTTTCAGTGCTGGCAGCTTTCCTGTGGGCGCAATGTCTGGACGTTTCCAATTTGGCAGCCGGGCTCTGCCAGAGAGAGATACAGAGTGTTGCCCCATTACGAAGCAATGCTTTAGCAGAGCGCGAGTGTCTGTGTGGCAGCGAATGCAGTTCCAAGGGACAGTGAAAACCAGCTAGAGCTTTCAGTGCTGGCAGCTTTCCTGTGGGCGCAATGTCTGGACGTTTCCAATTTGGCAGCCGGGCTCTGCCAGAGAGAGATACAGAGTGTTGCCCCATTAGGAAGCAATGCTTTAGCAGAGCGCGAATGTCTGTGTGGCAGCGAATGCAGTTCCAAGGGACAGTGAAAACCAGCTAGAGCTTTCAGTGCTGGCAGCTTTCCTGTGGGCGCAATGTCTGGACGTTTCCAATTTGGCAGCCGGGCTCTGCCAGAGAGAGATACAGAGTGTTGCCCCATTAGGAAGCAATGCTTTAGCAGAGCGCGAATGTCTGTGTGGCAGCGAATGCAGTTCCAAGGGACAGTGAAAACGAGCTACAGCTTTCAGTGCTGGCAGCTTTCCTGTGGGCGCAATGTCTGGACGTTTCGAATTTCACTGCCGGGCACTGGGAGAAAGTCATAGAGAGTGTTGCCCCATTAGGAAGCAATGCTTTAGCAGAGCGCGAATGTCTGTGTGGCAGCGAATGCAGTTCCAAGGGACAGTGAAAACCAGCTAGAGCTTTCAGTGCTGGCAGCTTTCCTGTGGGCGCAATCTCTGGACGTTTCCAATTCGGCAGCCGGGCTCTGCCAGAGAGAGATACAGAGTGTTGCCCCATTACGAAGCAATGCTTTAGCAGAGCGCGAATGTCTGTGTGGCAGCGAATGCAGTTCCAAGGGACAGTGAAAACCAGCTAGAGCTTTCAGTGCTGGCAGCTTTCCTGTGGGCGCAATGTCTGGACGTTTCCAATTTGGCAGCCGGGCTCTGCCAGAGAGTGATACAGAGTGTTGCCCCATTAGGAAGCAATGCTTTAGCAGAGAGCGAATGTCTGTGTGGCAGCGAATGCAGTTCCAAGGGACAGTGAAAACCAGCTAGAGCTTTCAGTGCTGGCAGCTTTCCTGTGGGCGCAATGTCTGGACGTTTCCAATTTGGCAGCCGGGCTCTGCCAGAGAGAGATACAGAGTGTTGCCCCATTACGAAGCAATGCTTTAGCAGAGCGCGAATGTCTGTGTGGCAGCGAATGCAGTTCCAAGGGACAGTGAAAACCAGCTAGAGCTTTCAGTGCTGGCAGCTTTCCTGTGGGCGCAATGTCTGGACGTTTCCAATTTGGCAGCCGGGCTCTGCCAGAGAGAGATACAGAGTGTTGCCCCATTACGAAGCAATGCTTTAGCAGAGCGCGAGTGTCTGTGTGGCAGCGAATGCAGTTCCAAGGGACAGTGAAAACCAGCTAGAGCTTTCAGTGCTGGCAGCTTTCCTGTGGGCGCAATGTCTGGACGTTTCCAATTTGGCAGCCGGGCTCTGCCAGAGAGAGATACAGAGTGTTGCCCCATTACGAAGCAATGCTTTAGCAGAGCGCGAATGTCTGTGTGGCAGCGAATGCAGTTCCAAGGGACAGTGAAAACCAGCTAGAGCTTTCAGTGCTGGCAGCTTTCCTGTGGGCGCAATGTCTGGACGTTTCCAATTTGGCAGCCGGGCTCTGCCAGAGAGAGATACAGAGTGTTGCCCCATTAGGAAGCAATGCTTTAGCAGAGCGCGAATGTCTGTGTGGCAGCGAATGCAGTTCCAAGGGACAGTGAAAACCAGCTAGAGCTTTCAGTGCTGGCAGCTTTCCTGTGGGCGCAATCTCTGGACGTTTCCAATTTGGCAGCCGGGCTCTGCCAGAGAGAGATACAGAGTGTTGCCCCATTAGGAAGCAATGCTTTAGCAGAGCGCGAATGTCTGTGTGGCAGCGAATGCAGTTCCAAGGGACAGTGAAAACCAGCTAGAGCTTTCAGTGCTGGCAGCTTTCCTGTGGGCGCAATCTCTGGACGTTTCCAATTTGGCAGCCGGGCTCTGCCAGAGAGAGATACAGAGTGTTGCCCCATTAGGAAGCAATGCTTTAGCAGAGCGCGAATGTCTGTGTGGCAGCGAATGCAGTTCCAAGGGACAGTGAAAACCAGCTAGAGCTTTCAGTGCTGGCAGCTTTCCTGTGGGCGCAATCTCTGGACGTTTCCAATTTGGCAGCCGGGCTCTGCCAGAGAGAGATACAGAGTGTTGCCCCATTACGAAGCAATGCTTTAGCAGAGAGCGAATGTCTGTGTGGCAGCGAATGCAGTTCCAAGGGACAGTGAAAACCAGCTAGAGCTTTCAGTGCTGGCAGCTTTCCTGTGGGCGCAATGTCTGGACGTTTCCAATTTGGCAGCCGGGCTCTGCCAGAGAGAGATACAGAGTGTTGCCCCATTAGGAAGCAATGCTTTAGCAGAGCGCGAATGTCTGTGTGGCAGCGAATGCAGTTCCAAGGGACAGTGAAAACCAGCTAGAGCTTTCAGTGCTGGCAGCTTTCCTGTGGGCGCAATCTCTGGACGTTTCCAATTTGGCAGCCGGGCTCTGCCAGAGAGAGATACAGAGTGTTGCCCCATTACGAAGCAATGCTTTAGCAGAGCGCGAATGTCTGTGTGGCAGCGAATGCAGTTCCAAGGGACAGTGAAAACCAGCTAGAGCTTTCAGTGCTGGCAGCTTTCCTGTGGGCGCAATGTCTGGACGTTTCCAATTTGGCAGCCGGGCTCTGCCAGAGAGAGATACAGAGTGTTGCCCCATTACGAAGCAATGCTTTAGCAGAGCGCGAATGTCTGTGTGGCAGCGAATGCAGTTCCAAGGGACAGTGAAAACCAGCTAGAGCTTTCAGTGCTGGCAGCTTTCCTGTGGGCGCAATGTCTGGACGTTTCCAATTTGGCAGCCGGGCTCTGCCAGAGAGAGATACAGAGTGTTGCCCCATTACGAAGCAATGCTTTAGCAGAGCGCGAATGTCTGTGTGGCAGCGAATGCAGTTCCAAGGGACAGTGAAAACCAGCTAGAGCTTTCAGTGCTGGCAGCTTTCCTGTGGGCGCAATGTCTGGACGTTTCCAATTTGGCAGCCGGGCTCTGCCAGAGAGAGATACAGAGTGTTGCCCCATTACGAAGCAATGCTTTAGCAGAGCGCGAATGTCTGTGTGGCAGCGAATGCAGTTCCAAGGGACAGTGAAAACCAGCTAGAGCTTTCAGTGCTGGCAGCTTTCCTGTGGGCGCAATCTCTGGACGTTTCCAATTTGGCAGCCGGGCTCTGCCAGAGAGAGATACAGAGTGTTGCCCCATTAGGAAGCAATGCTTTAGCAGAGCGCGAATGTCTGTGTGGCAGCGAATGCAGTTCCAAGGGACAGTGAAAACCAGCTAGAGCTTTCAGTGCTGGCAGCTTTCCTGTGGGCGCAATCTCTGGACGTTTCCAATTTGGCAGCCGGGCTCTGCCAGAGAGAGATACAGAGTGTTGCCCCATTAGGAAGCAATGCTTTAGCAGAGCGCGAATGTCTGTGTGGCAGCGAATGCAGTTCCAAGGGACAGTGAAAACCAGCTAGAGCTTTCAGTGCTGGCAGCTTTCCTGTGGGCGCAATGTCTGGACGTTTCCAATTTGGCAGCCGGGCTCTGCCAGAGAGAGATACAGAGTGTTGCCCCATTACGAAGCAATGCTTTAGCAGAGCGCGAATGTCTGTGTGGCAGCGAATGCAGTTCCAAGGGACAGTGAAAACCAGCTAGAGCTTTCAGTGCTGGCAGCTTTCCTGTGGGCGCAATGTCTGGACGTTTCCAATTTGGCAGCCGGGCTCTGCCAGACAGAGATACAGAGTGTTGCCCCATTACGAAGCAATGCTTTAGCAGAGCGCGAATGTCTGTGTGGCAGCGAATGCAGTTCCAAGGGACAGTGAAAACCAGCTAGAGCTTTCAGTGCTGGCAGCTTTCCTGTGGGCGCAATCTCTGGACGTTTCCAATTTGGCAGCCGGGCTCTGCCAGAGAGAGATACAGAGTGTTGCCCCATTACGAAGCAATGCTTTAGCAGAGCGCGAGTGTCTGTGTGGCAGCGAATGCAGTTCCAAGGGACAGTGAAAACCAGCTAGAGCTTTCAGTGCTGGCAGCTTTCCTGTGGGCGCAATGTCTGGACGTTTCCAATTTGGCAGCCGGGCTCTGCCAGAGAGAGATACAGAGTGTTGCCCCATTACGAAGCAATGCTTTAGCAGAGCGCGAATGTCTGTGTGGCAGCGAATGCAGTTCCAAGGGACAGTGAAAACCAGCTAGAGCTTTCAGTGCTGGCAGCTTTCCTGTGGGCGCAATCTCTGGACGTTTCCAATTTGGCAGCCGGGCTCTGCCAGAGAGAGATACAGAGTGTTGCCCCATTAGGAAGCAATGCTTTAGCAGAGCGCGAATGTCTGTGTGGCAGCGAATGCAGTTCCAAGGGACAGTGAAAACCAGCTAGAGCTTTCAGTGCTGGCAGCTTTCCTGTGGGCGCAATCTCTGGACGTTTCCAATTTGGCAGCCGGGCTCTGCCAGAGAGAGATACAGAGTGTTGCCCCATTAGGAAGCAATGCTTTAGCAGAGCGCGAATGTCTGTGTGGCAGCGAATGCAGTTCCAAGGGACAGTGAAAACCAGCTAGAGCTTTCAGTGCTGGCAGCTTTCCTGTGGGCGCAATGTCTGGACGTTTCCAATTTGGCAGCCGGGCTCTGCCAGAGAGAGATACAGAGTGTTGCCCCATTACGAAGCAATGCTTTAGCAGAGCGCGAATGTCTGTGTGGCAGCGAATGCAGTTCCAAGGGACAGTGAAAACCAGCTAGAGCTTTCAGTGCTGGCAGCTTTCCTGTGGGCGCAATGTCTGGACGTTTCCAATTTGGCAGCCGGGCTCTGCCAGACAGAGATACAGAGTGTTGCCCCATTACGAAGCAATGCTTTAGCAGAGCGCGAATGTCTGTGTGGCAGCGAATGCAGTTCCAAGGGACAGTGAAAACCAGCTAGAGCTTTCAGTGCTGGCAGCTTTCCTGTGGGCGCAATCTCTGGACGTTTCCAATTTGGCAGCCGGGCTCTGCCAGAGAGAGATACAGAGTGTTGCCCCATTACGAAGCAATGCTTTAGCAGAGCGCGAGTGTCTGTGTGGCAGCGAATGCAGTTCCAAGGGACAGTGAAAACCAGCTAGAGCTTTCAGTGCTGGCAGCTTTCCTGTGGGCGCAATGTCTGGACGTTTCCAATTTGGCAGCCGGGCTCTGCCAGAGAGAGATACAGAGTGTTGCCCCATTACGAAGCAATGCTTTAGCAGAGCGCGAATGTCTGTGTGGCAGCGAATGCAGTTCCAAGGGACAGTGAAAACCAGCTAGAGCTTTCAGTGCTGGCAGCTTTCCTGTGGGCGCAATCTCTGGACGTTTCCAATTTGGCAGCCGGGCTCTGCCAGAGAGAGATACAGAGTGTTGCCCCATTACGAAGCAATGCTTTAGCAGAGCGCGAATGTCTGTGTGGCAGCGAATGCAGTTCCAAGGGACAGTGAAAACCAGCTAGAGCTTTCAGTGCTGGCAGCTTTCCTGTGGGCGCAATGTCTGGACGTTTCCAATTTGGCAGCCGGGCTCTGCCAGAGAGAGATACAGAGTGTTGCCCCATTACGAAGCAATGCTTTAGCAGAGCGCGAATGTCTGTGTGGCAGCGAATGCAGTTCCAAGGGACAGTGAAAACCAGCTAGAGCTTTCAGTGCTGGCAGCTTTCCTGTGGGCGCAATCTCTGGACGTTTCCAATTTGGCAGCCGGGCTCTGCCAGAGAGAGATACAGAGTGTTGCCCCATTACGAAGCAATGCTTTAGCAGAGCGCGAATGTCTGTGTGGCAGCGAATGCAGTTCCAAGGGACAGTGAAAACCAGCTAGAGCTTTCAGTGCTGGCAGCTTTCCTGTGGGCGCAATCTCTGGACGTTTCCAATTTGGCAGCCGGGCTCTGCCAGAGAGAGATACAGAGTGTTGCCCCATTACGAAGCAATGCTTTAGCAGAGCGCGAATGTCTGTGTGGCAGCGAATGCAGTTCCAAGGGACAGTGAAAACCAGCTAGAGCTTTCAGTGCTGGCAGCTTTCCTGTGGGCGCAATGTCTGGACGTTTCCAATTTGGCAGCCGGGCTCTGCCAGAGAGAGATACAGAGTGTTGCCCCATTACGAAGCAATGCTTTAGCAGAGCGCGAATGTCTGTGTGGCAGCGAATGCAGTTCCAATGGACAGTGAAAACCAGCTAGAGCTTTCAGTGCTGGCAGCTTTCCTGTGGGCGCAATCTCTGGACGTTTCCAATTTGGCAGCCGGGCTCTGCCAGAGAGAGATACAGAGTGTTGCCCCATTACGAAGCAATGCTTTAGCAGAGCGCGAATGTCTGTGTGGCAGCGAATGCAGTTCCAAGGGACAGTGAAAACCAGCTAGAGCTTTCAGTGCTGGCAGCTTTCCTGTGGGCGCAATCTCTGGACGTTTCCAATTTGGCAGCCGGGCTCTGCCAGAGAGAGATACAGAGTGTTGCCCCATTAGGAAGCAATGCTTTAGCAGAGCGCGAATGTCTGTGTGGCAGCGAATGCAGTTCCAAGGGACAGTGAAAACCAGCTAGAGCTTTCAGTGCTGGCAGCTTTCCTGTGGGCGCAATCTCTGGACGTTTCCAATTTGGCAGCCGGGCTCTGCCAGAGAGAGATACAGAGTGTTGCCCCATTACGAAGCAATGCTTTAGCAGAGCGCGAATGTCTGTGTGGCAGCGAATGCAGTTCCAAGGGACAGTGAAAACCAGCTAGAGCTTTCAGTGCTGGCAGCTTTCCTGTGGGCGCAATCTCTGGACGTTTCCAATTTGGCAGCCGGGCTCTGCCAGAGAGTGATACAGAGTGTTGCCCCATTAGGAAGCAATGCTTTAGCAGAGTGCGAATGTCTGTGTGGCAGCGAATGCAGTTCCAAGGGACAGTGAAAACCAGCTAGAGCTTTCAGTGCTGGCAGCTTTCCTGTGGGCGCAATGTCTGGACGTTTCCAATTTGGCAGCCGGGCTCTGCCAGAGAGAGATACAGAGTGTTGCCCCATTACGAAGCAATGCTTTAGCAGAGCGCGAATGTCTGTGTGGCAGCGAATGCAGTTCCAAGGGACAGTGAAAACCAGCTAGAGCTTTCAGTGCTGGCAGCTTTCCTGTGGGCGCAATCTCTGGACGTTTCCAATTTGGCAGCCGGGCTCTGCCAGAGAGAGATACAGAGTGTTGCCCCATTAGGAAGCAATGCTTTAGCAGAGCGCGAATGTCTGTGTGGCAGCGAATGCAGTTCCAAGGGACAGTGAAAACCAGCTAGAGCTTTCACTGCTGGCAGCTTTCCTGTGGGCGCAATGTCTGGACGTTTCCAATTTGGCAGCCGGGCTCTGCCAGAGAGAGATACAGAGTGTTGCCCCATTACGAAGCAATGCTTTAGCAGAGCGCGAATGTCTGTGTGGCAGCGAATGCAGTTCCAAGGGACAGTGAAAACCAGCTAGAGGTTTCCGTGCTGGCAGCTTTCCTGTGGGCGCAATCTCTGGACGTTTCCAATTTGGCAGCCGGGCTCTGCCAGAGAGAGATACAGAGTGTTGCCCCATTACGAAGCAATGCTTTAGCAGAGCGCGAATGTCTGTGTGGCAGCGAATGCAGTTCCAAGGGACAGTGAAAACCAGCTAGAGCTTTCAGTGCTGGCAGCTTTCCTGTGGGCGCAATCTCTGGACGTTTCCAATTTGGCAGCCGGGCTCTGCCAGAGAGAGATACAGAGTGTTGCCCCATTACGAAGCAATGCTTTAGCAGAGCGCGAATGTCTGTGTGGCAGCGAATGCAGTTCCAAGGGACAGTGAAAACCAGCTAGAGCTTTCAGTGCTGGCAGCTTTCCTGTGGGCGCAATGTCTGGACGTTTCCAATTTGGCAGCCGGGCTCTGCCAGAGAGAGATACAGAGTGTTGCCCCATTAGGAAGCAATGCTTTAGCAGAGCGCGAATGTCTGTGTGGCAGCGAATGCAGTTCCAAGGGACAGTGAAAACCAGCTAGAGCTTTCAGTGCTGGCAGCTTTCCTGTGGGCGCAATGTCTGGACGTTTCCAATTTGGCAGCCGGGCTCTGCCAGAGAGAGATACAGAGTGTTGCCCCATTAGGAAGCAATGCTTTAGCAGAGCGCGAATGTCTGTGTGGCAGCGAATGCAGTTCCAAGGGACAGTGAAAACCAGCTAGAGCTTTCAGTGCTGGCAGCTTTCCTGTGGGCGCAATGTCTGGACGTTTCCAATTTGGCAACCGGGCTCTGCCAGAGAGAGATACAGAGTGTTGCCCCATTAGGAAGCAATGCTTTAGCAGAGCGCGAATGTCTGTGTGGCAGCGAATGCAGTTCCAAGGGACAGTGAAAACCAGCTAGAGCTTTCAGTGCTGGCAGCTTTCCTGTGGGCGCAATGTCTGGACGTTTCCAATTTGGCAGCCGGGCTCTGCCAGAGAGAGATACAGAGTGTTGCCCCATTACGAAGCAATGCTTTAGCAGAGCGCGAATGTCTGTGTGGCAGCGAATGCAGTTCCAAGGGACAGTGAAAACCAGCTAGAGCTTTCAGTGCTGGCAGCTTTCGTGTGGGCGCAATGTCTGGACGTTTCCAATTTGGCAGCCGGGCTCTGCCAGAGAGAGATACAGAGTGTTGCCCCATTAGGAAGCAATGCTTTAGCAGAGAGCGAATGTCTGTGTGGCAGCGAATGCAGTTCCAAGGGACAGTGAAAACCAGCTAGAGCTTTCAGTGCTGGCAGCTTTCCTGTGGGCGCAATGTCTGGACGTTTCCAATTTGGCAGCCGGGCTCTGCCAGAGAGAGATACAGAGTGTTGCCCCATTACGAAGCAATGCTTTAGCAGAGCGCGAATGTCTGTGTGGCAGCGAATGCAGTTCCAAGGGACAGTGAAAACCAGCTAGAGCTTTCAGTGCTGGCAGCTTTCCTGTGGGCGCAATGTCTGGACGTTTCCAATTTGGCAGCCGGGCTCTGCCAGAGAGAGATACAGAGTGTTGCCCCATTAGGAAGCAATGCTTTAGCAGAGCGCGAATGTCTGTGTGGCAGCGAATGCAGTTCCAAGGGACAGTGAAAACCAGCTAGAGCTTTCAGTGCTGGCAGCTTTCCTGTGGGCGCAATGTCTGGACGTTTCCAATTTGGCAGCCGGGCTCTGCCAGAGAGAGATACAGAGTGTTGCCCCATTACGAAGCAATGCTTTAGCAGAGCGCGAGTGTCTGTGTGGCAGCGAATGCAGTTCCAAGGGACAGTGAAAACCAGCTAGAGCTTTCAGTGCTGGCAGCTTTCCTGTGGGCGCAATGTCTGGACGTTTCCAATTTGGCAGCCGGGCTCTGCCAGAGAGAGATACAGAGTGTTGCCCCATTAGGAAGCAATGCTTTAGCAGAGCGCGAATGTCTGTGTGGCAGCGAATGCAGTTCCAAGGGACAGTGAAAACCAGCTAGAGCTTTCAGTGCTGGCAGCTTTCCTGTGGGCGCAATCTCTGGACGTTTCCAATTTGGCAGCCGGGCTCTGCCAGAGAGAGATACAGAGTGTTGCCCCATTAGGAAGCAATGCTTTAGCAGAGCGCGAATGTCTGTGTGGCAGCGAATGCAGTTCCAAGGGACAGTGAAAACCAGCTAGAGCTTTCAGTGCTGGCAGCTTTCCTGTGGGCGCAATGTCTGGACGTTTCCAATTTGGCAGCCGGGCTCTGCCAGAGAGAGATACAGAGTGTTGCCCCATTAGGAAGCAATGCTTTAGCAGAGCGCGAATGTCTGTGTGGCAGCGAATGCAGTTCCAAGGGACAGTGAAAACCAGCTAGAGCTTTCAGTGCTGGCAGCTTTCCTGTGGGCGCAATCTCTGGACGTTTCCAATTTGGCAGCCGGGCTCTGCCAGAGAGAGATACAGAGTGTTGCCCCATTACGAAGCAATGCTTTAGCAGAGCGCGAATGTCTGTGTGGCAGCGAATGCAGTTCCAAGGGACAGTGAAAACCAGCTAGAGCTTTCAGTGCTGGCAGCTTTCCTGTGGGCGCAATCTCTGGACGTTTCCAATTTGGCAGCCGGGCTCTGCCAGAGAGAGATACAGAGTGTTGCCCCATTAGGAAGCAATGCTTTAGCAGAGAGCGAATGTCTGTGTGGCAGCGAATGCAGTTCCAAGGGACAGTGAAAACCAGCTAGAGCTTTCAGTGCTGGCAGCTTTCCTGTGGGCGCAATCTCTGGACGTTTCCAATTTGGCAGCCGGGCTCTGCCAGAGAGAGATACAGAGTGTTGCCCCATTACGAAGCAATGCTTTAGCAGAGCGCGAATGTCTGTGTGGCAGCGAATGCAGTTCCAAGGGACAGTGAAAACCAGCTAGAGCTTTCAGTGCTGGCAGCTTTCCTGTGGGCGCAATCTCTGGACGTTTCCAATTTGGCAGCCGGGCTCTGCCAGAGAGAGATACAGAGTGTTGCCCCATTAGGAAGCAATGCTTTAGCAGAGCGCGAATGTCTGTGTGGCAGCGAATGCAGTTCCAAGGGACAGTGAAAACCAGCTAGAGCTTTCAGTGCTGGCAGCTTTCCTGTGGGCGCAATCTCTGGACGTTTCCAATTTGGCAGCCGGGCTCTGCCAGAGAGAGATACAGAGTGTTGCCCCATTACGAAGCAATGCTTTAGCAGAGCGCGAATGTCTGTGTGGCAGCGAATGCAGTTCCAAGGGACAGTGAAAACCAGCTAGAGCTTTCAGTGCTGGCAGCTTTCCTGTGGGCGCAATCTCTGGACGTTTCCAATTTGGCAGCCGGGCTCTGCCAGAGAGAGATACAGAGTGTTGCCCCATTACGAAGCAATGCTTTAGCAGAGCGCGAATGTCTGTGTGGCAGCGAATGCAGTTCCAAGGGACAGTGAAAACCAGCTAGAGCTTTCAGTGCTGGCAGCTTTCCTGTGGGCGCAATCTCTGGACGTTTCCAATTTGGCAGCCGGGCTCTGCCAGAGAGAGATACAGAGTGTTGCCCCATTAGGAAGCAATGCTTTAGCAGAGCGCGAATGTCTGTGTGGCAGCGAATGCAGTTCCAAGGGACAGTGAAAACCAGCTAGAGCTTTCAGTGCTGGCAGCTTTCCTGTGGGCGCAATGTCTGGACGTTTCCAATTTGGCAGCCGGGCTCTGCCAGAGAGAGATACAGAGTGTTGCCCCATTACGAAGCAATGCTTTAGCAGAGCGCGAATGTCTGTGTGGCAGCGAATGCAGTTCCAAGGGACAGTGAAAACCAGCTAGAGCTTTCAGTGCTGGCAGCTTTCCTGTGGGCGCAATGTCTGGACGTTTCCAATTTGGCAGCCGGGCTCTGCCAGAGAGAGATACAGAGTGTTGCCCCATTACGAAGCAATGCTTTAGCAGAGCGCGAATGTCTGTGTGGCAGCGAATGCAGTTCCAAGGGACAGTGAAAACCAGCTAGAGCTTTCAGTGCTGGCAGCTTTCCTGTGGGCGCAATGTCTGGACGTTTCCAATTTGGCAGCCGGGCTCTGCCAGAGAGAGATACAGAGTGTTGCCCCATTACGAAGCAATGCTTTAGCAGAGCGCGAGTGTCTGTGTGGCAGCGAATGCAGTTCCAAGGGACAGTGAAAACCAGCTAGAGCTTTCAGTGCTGGCAGCTTTCCTGTGGGCGCAATGTCTGGACGTTTCCAATTTGGCAGCCGGGCTCTGCCAGAGAGAGATACAGAGTGTTGCCCCATTAGGAAGCAATGCTTTAGCAGAGCGCGAATGTCTGTGTGGCAGCGAATGCAGTTCCAAGGGACAGTGAAAACCAGCTAGAGCTTTCAGTGCTGGCAGCTTTCCTGTGGGCGCAATCTCTGGACGTTTCCAATTTGGCAGCCGGGCTCTGCCAGAGAGAGATACAGAGTGTTGCCCCATTAGGAAGCAATGCTTTAGCAGAGCGCGAATGTCTGTGTGGCAGCGAATGCAGTTCCAAGGGACAGTGAAAACCAGCTAGAGCTTTCAGTGCTGGCAGCTTTCCTGTGGGCGCAATGTCTGGACGTTTCCAATTTGGCAGCCGGGCTCTGCCAGAGAGAGATACAGAGTGTTGCCCCATTAGGAAGCAATGCTTTAGCAGAGCGCGAATGTCTGTGTGGCAGCGAATGCAGTTCCAAGGGACAGTGAAAACCAGCTAGAGCTTTCAGTGCTGGCAGCTTTCCTGTGGGCGCAATCTCTGGACGTTTCCAATTTGGCAGCCGGGCTCTGCCAGAGAGAGATACAGAGTGTTGCCCCATTACGAAGCAATGCTTTAGCAGAGCGCGAATGTCTGTGTGGCAGCGAATGCAGTTCCAAGGGACAGTGAAAACCAGCTAGAGCTTTCAGTGCTGGCAGCTTTCCTGTGGGCGCAATCTCTGGACGTTTCCAATTTGGCAGCCGGGCTCTGCCAGAGAGAGATACAGAGTGTTGCCCCATTAGGAAGCAATGCTTTAGCAGAGAGCGAATGTCTGTGTGGCAGCGAATGCAGTTCCAAGGGACAGTGAAAACCAGCTAGAGCTTTCAGTGCTGGCAGCTTTCCTGTGGGCGCAATCTCTGGACGTTTCCAATTTGGCAGCCGGGCTCTGCCAGAGAGAGATACAGAGTGTTGCCCCATTACGAAGCAATGCTTTAGCAGAGCGCGAATGTCTGTGTGGCAGCGAATGCAGTTCCAAGGGACAGTGAAAACCAGCTAGAGCTTTCAGTGCTGGCAGCTTTCCTGTGGGCGCAATCTCTGGACGTTTCCAATTTGGCAGCCGGGCTCTGCCAGAGAGAGATACAGAGTGTTGCCCCATTAGGAAGCAATGCTTTAGCAGAGCGCGAATGTCTGTGTGGCAGCGAATGCAGTTCCAAGGGACAGTGAAAACCAGCTAGAGCTTTCAGTGCTGGCAGCTTTCCTGTGGGCGCAATCTCTGGACGTTTCCAATTTGGCAGCCGGGCTCTGCCAGAGAGAGATACAGAGTGTTGCCCCATTACGAAGCAATGCTTTAGCAGAGCGCGAATGTCTGTGTGGCAGCGAATGCAGTTCCAAGGGACAGTGAAAACCAGCTAGAGCTTTCAGTGCTGGCAGCTTTCCTGTGGGCGCAATGTCTGGACGTTTCCAATTTGGCAGCCGGGCTCTGCCAGAGAGAGATACAGAGTGTTGCCCCATTACGAAGCAATGCTTTAGCAGAGCGCGAATGTCTGTGTGGCAGCGAATGCAGTTCCAAGGGACAGTGAAAACCAGCTAGAGCTTTCAGTGCTGGCAGCTTTCCTGTGGGCGCAATCTCTGGACGTTTCCAATTTGGCAGCCGGGCTCTGCCAGAGAGAGATACAGAGTGTTGCCCCATTAGGAAGCAATGCTTTAGCAGAGCGCGAATGTCTGTGTGGCAGCGAATGCAGTTCCAAGGGACAGTGAAAACCAGCTAGAGCTTTCAGTGCTGGCAGCTTTCCTGTGGGCGCAATGTCTGGACGTTTCCAATTTGGCAGCCGGGCTCTGCCAGAGAGAGATACAGAGTGTTGCCCCATTACGAAGCAATGCTTTAGCAGAGCGCGAATGTCTGTGTGGCAGCGAATGCAGTTCCAAGGGACAGTGAAAACCAGCTAGAGCTTTCAGTGCTGGCAGCTTTCCTGTGGGCGCAATCTCTGGACGTTTCCAATTTGGCAGCCGGGCTCTGCCAGAGAGAGATACAGAGTGTTGCCCCATTACGAAGCAATGCTTTAGCAGAGCGCGAATGTCTGTGTGGCAGCGAATGCAGTTCCAAGGGACAGTGAAAACCAGCTAGAGCTTTCAGTGCTGGCAGCTTTCCTGTGGGCGCAATCTCTGGACGTTTCCAATTTGGCAGCCGGGCTCTGCCAGAGAGAGATACAGAGTGTTGCCCCATTAGGAAGCAATGCTTTAGCAGAGCGCGAATGTCTGTGTGGCAGCGAATGCAGTTCCAAGGGACAGTGAAAACCAGCTAGAGCTTTCAGTGCTGGCAGCTTTCCTGTGGGCGCAATCTCTGGACGTTTCCAATTTGGCAGCCGGGCTCTGCCAGAGAGAGATACAGAGTGTTGCCCCATTAGGAAGCAATGCTTTAGCAGAGCGCGAATGTCTGTGTGGCAGCGAATGCAGTTCCAAGGGACAGTGAAAACCAGCTAGAGCTTTCAGTGCTGGCAGCTTTCCTGTGGGCGCAATCTCTGGACGTTTCCAATTTGGCAGCCGGGCTCTGCCAGAGAGAGATACAGAGTGTTGCCCCATTACGAAGCAATGCTTTAGCAGAGCGCGAATGTCTGTGTGGCAGCGAATGCAGTTCCAAGGGACAGTGAAAACCAGCTAGAGCTTTCAGTGCTGGCAGCTTTCCTGTGGGCGCAATGTCTGGACGTTTCCAATTTGGCAGCCGGGCTCTGCCAGAGAGAGATACAGAGTGTTGCCCCATTAGGAAGCAATGCTTTAGCAGAGCGCGAATGTCTGTGTGGCAGCGAATGCAGTTCCAAGACAGTGAAAACCAGCTAGAGCTTTCAGTGCTGGCAGCTTTCCTGTGGGCGCAATGTCTGGACGTTTCCAATTTGGCAGCCGGGCTCTGCAGAGAGAGATACAGAGTGTTGCCCCATTACGAAGCAATGCTTTAGCAGAGCGCGAATGTCTGTGTGGCAGCGAATGCAGTTCCAAGGGACAGTGAAAACCAGCTAGAGCTTTCAGTGCTGGCAGCTTTCCTGTGGGCGCAATGTCTGGACGTTTCCAATTTGGCAGCCGGGCTCTGCCAGAGAGAGATACAGAGTGTTGCCCCATTAGGAAGCAATGCTTTAGCAGAGCGCGAATGTCTGTGTGGCAGCGAATGCAGTTCCAAGGGACAGTGAAAACCAGCTAGAGCTTTCAGTGCTGGCAGCTTTCCTGTGGGCGCAATGTCTGGACGTTTCCAATTTGGCAGCCGGGCTCTGCCAGAGAGAGATACAGAGTGTTGCCCCATTACGAAGCAATGCTTTAGCAGAGCGCGAATGTCTGTGTGGCAGCGAATGCAGTTCCAAGGGACAGTGAAAACCAGCTAGAGCTTTCAGTGCTGGCAGCTTTCCTGTGGGCGCAATGTCTGGACGTTTCCAATTTGGCAGCCGGGCTCTGCCAGAGAGAGATACAGAGTGTTGCCCCATTAGGAAGCAATGCTTTAGCAGAGCGCGAATGTCTGTGTGGCAGCGAATGCAGTTCCAAGGGACAGTGAAAACCAGCTAGAGCTTTCAGTGCTGGCAGCTTTCCTGTGGGCGCAATCTCTGGACGTTTCCAATTTGGCAGCCGGGCTCTGCCAGAGAGAGATACAGAGTGTTGCCCCATTACGAAGCAATGCTTTAGCAGAGCGCGAATGTCTGTGTGGCAGCGAATGCAGTTCCAAGGGACAGTGAAAACCAGCTAGAGCTTTCAGTGCTGGCAGCTTTCCTGTGGGCGCAATGTCTGGACGTTTCCAATTTGGCAGCCGGGCTCTGCCAGAGAGAGATACAGAGTGTTGCCCCATTAGGAAGCAATGCTTTAGCAGAGCGCGAATGTCTGTGTGGCAGCGAATGCAGTTCCAAGGGACAGTGAAAACCAGCTAGAGCTTTCAGTGCTGGCAGCTTTCCTGTGGGCGCAATGCTCTGGACGTTTCCAATTTGGCAGCCGGGCTCTGCCAGAGAGAGATACAGAGTGTTGCCCCATTACGAAGCAATGCTTTAGCAGAGCGCGAATGTCTGTGTGGCAGCGAATGCAGTTCCAAGGGACAGTGAAAACCAGCTAGAGCTTTCAGTGCTGCAGCTTTCCTGTGGGCGCAATCTCTGGACGTTTCCAATTTGGCAGCCGGGCTCTGCCAGAGAGAGATACAGAGTGTTGCCCCATTAGGAAGCAATGCTTTAGCAGAGCGCGAATGTCTGTGTGGCAGCGAATGCAGTTCCAAGGGACAGTGAAAACCAGCTAGAGCTTTCAGTGCTGGCAGCTTTCCTGTGGGCGCAATGTCTGGACGTTTCCAATTTGGCAGCCGGGCTCTGCCAGAGAGAGATACAGAGTGTTGCCCCATTAGGAAGCAATGCTTTAGCAGAGCGCGAATGTCTGTGTGGCAGCGAATGCAGTTCCAAGGGACAGTGAAAACCAGCTAGAGCTTTCAGTGCTGGCAGCTTTCCTGTGGGCGCAATGTCTGGACGTTTCAATTTGGCAGCCGGGCTCTGCCAGAGAGAGATACAGAGTGTTGCCCCATTAGGAAGCAATGCTTTAGCAGAGCGCGAATGTCTGTGTGGCAGCGAATGCAGTTCCAAGGGACAGTGAAAACCAGCTAGAGCTTTCAGTGCTGGCAGCTTTCCTGTGGGCGCAATGTCTGGACGTTTCGAATTTGCACTGCCGGGCACTGCGAGAGAAGTCATAGAGAGTGTTGCCCCATTAGGAAGCAATGCTTTAGCAGAGCGCGAATGTCTGTGTGGCAGCGAATGCAGTTCCAAGGGACAGTGAAAACCAGCAAGAGCTTTCAGTGCTGGCAGCTTTCCTGTGGGCGCAATGTCTGGACGTTTCCAATTTGGCAGCCGGGCTCTGCCAGAGAGAGATACAGAGTGTTGCCCCATTACGAAGCAATGCTTTAGCAGAGCGCGAATGTCTGTGTGGCAGCGAATGCAGTTCCAAGGGACAGTGAAAACCAGCTAGAGCTTTCAGTGCTGGCAGCTTTCCTGTGGGCGCAATGTCTGGACGTTTCCAATTTGGCAGCCGGGCTCTGCCAGAGAGAGATACAGAGTGTTGCCCCATTAGGAAGCAATGCTTTAGCAGAGCGCGAATGTCTGTGTGGCAGCGAATGCAGTTCCAAGGGACAGTGAAAACCAGCTAGAGCTTTCAGTGCTGGCAGCTTTCCTGTGGGCGCAATCTCTGGACGTTTCCAATTTGGCAGCCGGGCTCTGCCAGAGAGAGATACAGAGTGTTGCCCCATTACGAAGCAATGCTTTAGCAGAGCGCGAATGTCTGTGTGGCAGCGAATGCAGTTCCAAGGGACAGTGAAAACCAGCTAGAGCTTTCAGTGCTGGCAGCTTTCCTGTGGGCGCAATGTCTGGACGTTTCCAATTTGCAGCCGGGCTCTGCCAGAGAGAGATACAGAGTGTTGCCCCATTACGAAGCAATGCTTTAGCAGAGCGCGAGTGTCTGTGTGGCAGCGAATGCAGTTCCAAGGGACAGTGAAAACCAGCTAGAGCTTTCAGTGCTGGCAGCTTTCCTGTGGGCGCAATGTCTGGACGTTTCCAATTTGGCAGCCGGGCTCTGCCAGAGAGAGATACAGAGTGTTGCCCCATTACGAAGCAATGCTTTAGCAGAGCGCGAATGTCTGTGTGGCAGCGAATGCAGTTCCAAGGGACAGTGAAAACCAGCTAGAGCTTTCAGTGCTGGCAGCTTTCCTGTGGGCGCAATCTCTGGACGTTTCCAATTTGGCAGCCGGGCTCTGCCAGAGAGAGATACAGAGTGTTGCCCCATTAGGAAGCAATGCTTTAGCAGAGCGCGAATGTCTGTGTGGCAGCGAATGCAGTTCCAAGGGACAGTGAAAACCAGCTAGAGCTTTCAGTGCTGGCAGCTTTCCTGTGGGCGCAATCTCTGGACGTTTCCAATTTGGCAGCCGGGCTCTGCCAGAGAGAGATACAGAGTGTTGCCCCATTAGGAAGCAATGCTTTAGCAGAGCGCGAATGTCTGTGTGGCAGCGAATGCAGTTCCAAGGGACAGTGAAAACCAGCTAGAGCTTTCAGTGCTGGCAGCTTTCCTGTGGGCGCAATCTCTGGACGTTTCCAATTGGCAGCCGGGCTCTGCCAGAGAGAGATACAGAGTGTTGCCCCATTAGGAAGCAATGCTTTAGCAGAGCGCGAATGTCTGTGTGGCAGCGAATGCAGTTCCAAGGGACAGTGAAAACCAGCTAGAGCTTTCAGTGCTGGCAGCTTTCCTGTGGGCGCAATGTCTGGACGTTTCCAATTTGGCAGCCGGGCTCTGCCAGAGAGAGATACAGAGTGTTGCCCCATTAGAAGCAATGCTTTAGCAGAGAGCGAATGTCTGTGTGGCAGCGAATGCAGTTCCAAGGGACAGTGAAAACCAGCTAGAGCTTTCAGTGCTGGCAGCTTTCCTGTGGGCGCAATGTCTGAGCAACGTTTCCAATTTGGCAGCCGGGCTCTGCCAGAGAGAGATACAGAGTGTTGCCCCATTAGGAAGCAATGCTTTAGCAGAGCGCGAATGTCTGTGTGGCAGCGAATGCAGTTCCAAGGGACAGTGAAAACCAGCTAGAGCTTTCAGTGCTGGCAGCTTTCCTGTGGGCGCAATGTCTGGACGTTTCCAATTTGGCAGCCGGGCTCTGCCAGAGAGAGATACAGAGTGTTGCCCCATTACGAAGCAATGCTTTAGCAGAGCGCGAATGTCTGTGTGGCAGCGAATGCAGTTCCAAGGGACAGTGAAAACCAGCTAGAGCTTTCAGTGCTGGCAGCTTTCCTGTGGGCGCAATCTCTGGACGTTTCCAATTTGGCAGCCGGGCTCTGCCAGAGAGAGATACAGCAGTGTTGCCCCATTAGAAGCAATGCTTTAGCAGAGCGCGAATGTCTGTGTGGCAGCGAATGCAGTTCCAAGGGACAGTGAAAACCAGCTAGAGCTTTCAGTGCTGGCAGCTTTCCTGTGGGCGCAATGTCTGGACGTTTCCAATTTGGCAGCCGGGCTCTGCCAGAGAGAGATACAGAGTGTTGCCCCATTACGAAGCAATGCTTTAGCAGAGCGCGAATGTCTGTGTGGCAGCGAATGCAGTTCCAAGGACAGTGGAAAACCAGCTAGAGCTTTCAGTGCTGGCAGCTTTCCTGTGGGCGCAATGTCTGGACGTTTCCATTTGCAGCCGGGCTCTGCAGAGAGAGATACAGAGTGTTGGCCCATTACGAAGCAATGCTTTA